>NC_036239.1:4863833-4864092 GCF_002742605.1 Olea europaea var. sylvestris
GATAGTATTTTCAGTAAACATAATAAATTTATTATAGTTTATATAGATGATATTTTAGTATTTAGTAAAAATAGGCGAGAACATAGAGGTCATTTACAAATTCTCTTTTCAAAATTTATTAGACATGGTTTAATTATAAATAAAAAGAAAATGTTCTTATTTAAAGAATATATAGAATTTCTAGGAGTAAATATAGGAAAAGGAAAAATAGAGTTACAACCTCATATAGCTCAAAAAGCTTTAGATTTTTCAGATAAAC
>NC_036239.1:4864168-4900505 GCF_002742605.1 Olea europaea var. sylvestris
ATAAACTTGAAGACCTTAAGCAGCTACAAAAATTTTTAGGATTAGTTAATTATGCTAGACCTTTTATTAAAAATTTAGGAAAAATTGCAGGACCTTTATATGGAAAAACTTCACCAAAAGGTCAAAGATATTTTAATATAGAAGATATTAAATTAGTCCAAAAAATAAAAGATAAATTAAAAGACTTACCTAAATTATCTATGCCATTAGAAACAGATTATTTAATTATAGAAACAGATGGAAGTATCACAGGATGGGGAACAATTTTAATTGCAAAACTCAATAAATATGCAGATAAGGATAGTGAAAAAATTGTAAGATATAATAGTGGAAATTATAAAGAAAAAGGTAATATAAGTAGTATAGATTTAGAATTACTTGCAGTCAATTATGCATTAGACTCTTTTGAATTATTTATTATTTCTAAAAAAGAAATTACTTTAAGAACAGATTGCGAAGCAATTGTAAGTTTTGTTAATAAAATAAAATTAGAAAATAAAAGAAGTAATAGAAGAAGATGGTTAAATTTTATAGATAGAATTACTAATACTGGATTAGTAATTAATTTTGAACATATTAAAGGTAGTGATAATCAGATAGCAGATATTTTAAGTAGAATAATTAAAAATAAAGAATATGATTGATTATCTCTTTTAGAATTTGCAGATGCAAAGACCAAGAGGCCCCAGGCCAGGATTTTCAATTGTTGGTAGTTCAAGTTCTCAGACAAATATACTACAGACTCATGATAAGTTAAGATTTGGTAATATAGAATTACTTTGTTTTTCAAACAGTAATATTAGTTTTAAGACACTTTCTCATATTTCAATTACTAAATCAGAAAAATGTATTTTAGACAATTTATGGATATCTTATAATAAGAATCCAAAAGATCAAAAATATTTTTTAGAATGTTTAAATGCTCTTTCAGAACACTTTAGTCAAGACCACAAAAAATTTAAGTGTTATGTTGTTTTACAAGGTAGACTTCCAGGAATTTATCATACTTGGTTAGAAGTTTCAGATTGTATAAAAAATTTTCCAAATCCTCTTTATAAAGGATTTTATTCAATTTCAGAAGCATTAGAAGAATGTAGAAAATTTATAGGAATTAATTATTTTGTTGCTCCTTCTTTAAAGAATATTTCAGATCAACCCTTAGATTATGCTTCTAAATTTTGTGAACATTGTGAATGTATGACTAAGAATTTTAAAATTTTAAATGAGTCTAATCAGTCTTTACAACAAGAAAAATTAGTTTTACAAAAGAAAATTTCTGAATTAGAACAAGAAATCATTAATTTAAAGATCTCAAATCCAATTGTTCAGACACAAGCAGGTACTATAGAGCCCAAGAATTCTATAGCTAGTCCAGTTCAAACGGAAGCTGGTAAAGACTTATCAAATCCGTTTATGGTTATGGGCTTACTAAAAGCTCAACAGACTCAGGGGACTGTTGATTCTCCTACTTTTCAATTTAATCAGACTCAACAGGCTGAAAATCCTGTTACAGAAAATAAAAATATCTCTGAAGACCAGACACAGCAGACTGGAAATTCTGTTACTAGACTTATTAGTCCAATAGACCTTAAACAGAAAAGCCCAATCAATTTTCCAGAATCATTTCAATCAGCTCAAGATCCAGAACAGATTTCTCAATCAGATATTAGAAGAATCAAAGAAATGTTTGAAAAGATTGAAGAAATACAGCAACAAGTTAAACAAAGTACTACAAAGAAAAAGAAAATACAGATTA
Organism: Olea europaea var. sylvestris; assembly: GCF_002742605.1. Classification (NCBI taxonomy): domain Eukaryota; kingdom Viridiplantae; phylum Streptophyta; class Magnoliopsida; order Lamiales; family Oleaceae; genus Olea; species Olea europaea. The sequence goes on from NC_036239.1 coordinate 4,865,925, forward strand.
AAAAGAAAAATAAAGGCAAAAAGAAAATTGAACAAGAAAAAGACTTGGATAATTTTGAAGACAATAATTCAGAAGAAGATGATAATCCAGAAGACTTTACTGATGGAGGAGACTCTTTAGACAGTATTGGCAAACACAATTATGAAACAAGATAAGAATTCATTCAGATTTTAGCCTAAAGAAGACATTTGGCAAAAAGTTACGGCAATAGACAAGAATTTTCAGACTAGACTCAACCACTTGAAGACTTCTGTCCAGGTCTCAAGAAAAGATCAAGAATTATTGTACAAAAAGAAGAATCTTTACTATTTTCTTTTTGAAAAATTTGTAAAGAATCTTACTGTTTGATAAAGTAAGATTTGATAGCATAGCTTTTTGCTGTTTCCTTTTTGACGTTTTTAAAAAGCAAAGATTCCTTGCTTTTGAAAAACGCGTTTTTTCTCCTATATAAGGAGACCATTCTTTCATTTGTAAACACACAAGAAAATATATACAATACAAGTTTTTGTTTCTCTAAAATATGTTCTAATTTTCTTTCTCTCCCGAAAGGGAAATTCTTAATTGTTCTTATTCTTAGATAGAATAATATCCCACAAAATATGTTGTTTTAAAAACTATCGATGGATCATTCCGGTAGGTATGCTTTATAGTTCTAAGATATGGTGCTAATAGTTAATATTAGTTCCAGATCTTGAAAGAACAATTTCTGTTCATAAAACTTTCATTTTGTAAAAGATTTATGATTTTTGTAAAAAGTTTTATGTTTCATGCTGAGTATATGATAAGAGCATGTCTTAACTCCAAATTAAAAGTTTAAACTGTTTTTAAAATAAGCCCTGAGTGACCTCTCAAAGCGTAAAGGCCCAGTGAAGAGGCTAGGAGACGCATAGAAGAGGGAAAGGGATCACTGTTTTAAGAATTCTTGTTAAGGGAGTGCCAGTGGTGTCCTTACAAGAATGGAGTTAGGCCCAAGTTCATATATCTCAGATGGCATGATTTAAAAAAAGAAAAAGAAAAAAGGATATTCTTTTATCAAAAGAAAAAGACATCTAAATTAAGAAGAGTACTGAGTAGGATTTTTCATAATTTGTTTTAACAACCCCCTACAACAACCTTCAAATCCTTGAAATAACCTTTTTTCAGGGACCCCCCCTTATATATATATATATATATGTGTGTGTGTGTGTGTGTGTGTGTGTGTGTGTGTGTGTGTGTGTGTGTGTGTGTGTGTGTGTGCCTCTTTATATTCCTATCATTTCATTGAAATATGAATTCCAATTAATTCTTTCAAGGGGTACAAGAACCCAATCTATGGTAGAGAAGGAACTCTCAAATAACTGAAATGGTATGAGCTAATGACATAACAATATAATGTTGAATAGGGAGCACAATGATGTTATTAGTTCGACCCAAATTGTTTTTCCTGGGGTCAGCCTCCCATCGCATTCTTGGATATTCTTGAAATAGCCATATTGTCGGAATAGGAGGCAAGGTGGGAAATTCATCCTAAATAGGAGACCATGAAGTTAAGTTAGGAAGAATTTTGCAATCCATACGGTTTTTCATAGATCTCGGACACATAAAGAAATATGTACCATTTCAGATATCTTTCAAAGTATAAACCAATATATATATAGATAGTAATAAAGAATATAAGTAACGAGGTATTCCTTTCAATCATGTAGCATGACAGTGCTTTGGGGAATTCAATATTATGGTTAAGAAGGATTCCTCGTTAGTTGATGTTCTAGAGGAATAGGGAATACTCTATGAAAGAGTTCACTAGTGAATATCTAAGACTGACTTTTGTCAAGTGTTGAACATGCTTGTAGGGTTAGGAGTCTTTGACATGATCCATCTTTCGATTTCTTTCTAGTACAATGTATCCTTAGTTGGATTAGTTGTGACTAAACAGTGCAATATCTTTCAATAATGCATATCTAGATATATCTCTTAGGGAAAAAATACAAATGTAGAACCTTGGATTTCAAAACATTGAGCCTGTGCTGAATTTTCAAACATCTAACCACATGTCCTAATTATAAAACTATTTAGAAGATGACAAAAATTATTTTGCTTGAAAGAAATAAAGTTATTGAGGTCTTCGTATAAAGTTGTAGCAGTATAGGTCATATTTCATTTGCGACGTGCCGTTAGATTATGCTAAATATTAGCTCTTTCATTGATGATATATGCTTAGATGAGGCTAAGTCTTAACCCTTTGTTGCATTTTCCATATGGGAAAAATCATTTTTCTTTTGCTGCATTATAAACAAGAATGCTATATTTGATTTCGTTTGTACGTTCTCATACTATTTGTTAAAGTGTTGTTTTCATTTTTTTTTATTTGTAGATGAGTATGACACACCGATATAAAATTTCGGAGGAAGAACGTGTTACGACCCATGTGTTGCAGGTGAGCAACACAAAATACATATCAGTTGTCCTTAACAAATTGGATCCACAACAAAGCATCAGTTGGAGGAGAGTTTTATGGACATGTTGCAAGGTTACTGGAGTTGAAACTATCCGCTTAATTAATTCATGAAATGGTAAATAGATCGGTGGTCTCCAAAAGTGGTTTGAGGCTTGTTTCAAGGTGAACCAAAGGTTCGCACGATTTGGACTACTGGAGTTCGCATTAATTACCGGCTTGAAGTGCGGTCCAGTGCCTAAAGGTACCAAAGTAGACAAAATCCTAGAAAAAACCCGTCTATAGGATAGAATATTTGCTAATATAGACCGGATAACTTGTAGCAACCCGGAGAGAGTTTTTTTGAAATGTGCCAACCGTAATGATTGTTACAAGCTTGGGTTGGCACTAATTATTGAAGGGGTATTTAATTCAAGAGATCGAAATGTAGGAATACATCCGACAACTCTCTCCATCGTTGACTTAGATTTCTTCAATGCCTATCCATGGGGGACGGTATGATTTCAACTTCTCATCAAATCACTGCTACGTGGATCGGGAAGAAAGGCGGACATGGCAAAAGTGAACGATTGTGATAGGATGACTTACACGTTGTACGGATTCCCTCTTGCTGTCCAGGTATACAGCTATTTTGCTTCATTTCAGTTCTTTTCATCGCACATTGTTATTTACCTCCAAATATGGTTATTAATTTTACAAATGTCATGCCGATTTGGGCATACGAGACAATCACGAAGTTGGGAGCTCAATTTTTAAGTAAGACTTGTGACAATATCCCAAGGATGCTGCAGTAGTTTGGTACGAAACAACCTCATTCCCGAACATATTCAGATTTTTTTGAGAAGACAGATGTAAACTATTTACATATGTAATTGCCTTACACTTTCGCAATTTATAATATTTCATTTCGCTTATTTTTCCTTCCCCCTGTAGGTGCACTTGTGGGTAACACTGCGCAACTGCTGCAGAAGAATTGCAGCCGTACTTCGCCGATCTAGTTTCGTTGGAAGAACGTAGCTGATCCCGTTCTAGATGGTTTTGTTGCTCAATCAATAGAAATACAAGCTTGTCCATTTAAAGATAATGTCATACGGAACGATGACAATAACCATTGGCGAAATAAATCCTAGAGAGGCAACAAAGGTGGATCTCGTCATCGAGGTTTGCATCAAGTTGAGGGTAGAAAAGAATAGCATGAGGATCCGATCATCAAAAGGCCTGTGTCTTTAGATGAGATAAGAGCTATCTCGAACGAACAACGGGAGGCATTTGAGAGCAAGATGGGCAATTTGATGGAAGAGAAGAACACTAGATTCGCTAGTCTCCAAAATGATTTGGGAGGTCATGTGTGTGGTTTGAGAAATCATGTCACTGATGATATCAATGTGCTTCGACGAAGGTTTGATGAAGTTGCTACAGAAATTGAGCAACACAATGTTGCTGATAAGTATGGTGGATTTGGTCATGACGATCGCGATGGAGACGAGCCCCGACGTGATGTTTTAACTTCCAATATTTTTGCAGACAGACGGGATGTCGGAGAGGCAACCGAACCAGTCGTTTGCAATATCCCTAATGTGTCCATAACGTCGGGAGGTGGGGTTGGAGTACTTGGGTCAGTATACGTTGCTTGTGATATTGTGAAAGAGGCACCAGCCATTGTACCTACAGTTGGTGTGACCGTTGATGATCAGCTGGTTCATGATAGTGTCGTTATTGGACCTTCGATGGCAGCTGATCCACCTACACATAGATCTCGATCGTTGAGGTTGAAGAAGGCTAGTGCGAACACAAAGATGCCATACACCCGATCTGGTCGCAAGAGGGGTAAGAGGGATGCGTAGTCTGTGTATTTTGGTTGACAGCACATAATGGTGATTGGATATGAACTTCAGGTTGATTCAAATTTAGAGGTTCGCATATTTTGGTTTATATGGTGGTTTTGCAATGTGTATTTTGGTTTATGTCGTGGTACGTAATATGTATTTTGGTTTACATAGTGATTTACATATTTTTGTTTATATGGTGGTATGTAATATTTTGTGGATGCAAACTTGTGGTTTATATGTTAGTGGCATGTTCGAAAGGTTGTATGTTGAAAATATTTTATAACTTTATTATCTCCTATAGTAGACTAGTATTATGTATTAGTAAATATTCAGACTAATTTGTGTTGTTCAAAACATCCATTTTTTCAGTCAAAAAACATTATAGACTGTATTTGGTTATAATGATTTTGATTGCTATTTTATGTCTTCACATCTTCGTTCTCATTGTGTTGTCTTACCTACTGTGATTTAGTAACCGTTTTCCACATGATTGTTATTCTTGATGGAGATTCATGTGTTGGTACAGAGAGTAAATGTTTTATTGGCATGCATTGTTACGATTAGCTGACAGTTGATTACATTTCACAAACAGTTGCCATGTACTGTGTTCATTGCTGTATTTTGTTCTTCTCATAGTCGAACTGTCATTCTACACAAATGAAATATCAAGTGTTGAGAAATGCAGGCATTGCATATCATGAACTACACGTCAAATGTCAATGTTCTAATGAAATGTGGAAAAATAATATACTTTAGTTGAAATGTCGTTCTATACAAATGTAATGTCAAGTGTCCAGATTGACAGACATTTAATGTCGAGAACTACACATCAAATGTCAAAAAATAAATGAAATGTGAATAAATATATTGTTTCAATATAAATATTAATGTCACACGTATTTTTGTAAAACATAAAAATTCGGTACTCGTTCACTCAATTAACTTCAATAATATGTGAACATATGTGTGATTGTGTATGATTATGTATGTGAAAATAAATTAAAGAATTAAAAAATATATAAATTATGTATTTTGAAGCTCTTACCTATGACGACAACAAAAAAAAAAAATTAAATCTTTCGTTATCCTACTCAAAAAAAAAAAAAAAAAAAGGAGATGCAAGGAAAAATTGATTAATTTGGTTAGCTTTAATAAATTAAAGAAATTTATCAAACCTTTTTTTTTTGTCAATATAAAATTTTCTATATAAAAACTTCAGTATAAATTATAAACATTGATAAAGTTTGAATTAAAATAATTTTATTTATATTAAAAAACGAAAAGAATTTTTAATCGAACAAAAAGTTATTTACAATATGAAGGAAAAATGGGTGATATAATAATTTTCAAAAATAATTTCATAAGTTAAACAAAAAAAATTACGAATATTAAATATTAAATAAAGAACATATACATAATGTTTAATAACAAATTCCCTTCACTTAAACCTTCATCCGTATTATCAATCGTTCGTGGCTTTTGTAGTTCGCATATACCGACTTCGTCACGTCCACACAATGTATCTTCTATTGGTGAGAGAGGCTCAACCCCGACATGTAGTTTGTACTCTTTAGCATTATATTCATCTACAATTACACACAGCGCCGCTTCTGTGTGAACAGACATAAACCATTACAAATCTTCATGTTTGGAACTGTAAATTTCAATTGAATTCTGAACTTCATTCTATCAACATTCAGCTTCTCGAATAATTTATGTACAAGCTCTTCATATGTAATATCATGTCGAACAACAATTGATGTTGTTCAGTTCCCTAACCACTTTCACCCGTCGTCCATGTTGACGAATCTACCACCTACGAGACAACAAATCTCTTAACATATCTCATATCTGCATATCATAAACAAAAATAATGTCAGCCACTAACGAAAATCGAAAACGAAGATGCTACCTGCATGTAATATGTGAAACATTATATACGAAATTTTTCCAACTTAGTCAAGTTTTTAATGTTATTGTCAACATTTGACAGTGGCGAGAATGATAGTATAAATATCATTCTTGATGTTTATAAATGTCGAGAAAAACATTTATACTATCATTATCGACATTTATAAAATGTCGATAATGAAATGACGAGATTCCATGCATTTATCATCTTCTTCAATTTCAACCACCATTTTTGTAAATAATTTATTCCACCATAAATGATATTCTAAATACAGAAGTATTTATTTAACTAAGTTATTTAAGGTGAATGATATAACAAATATCTACTCAGTGTTTGGATAATTTCATCCATTAAAGTGAAAAATACCTTATCAAAAAAATGAGATTTGAACATATATAACAACAACTATTAAATACAACTTATCAAAGAAATAAAGTTCAAAGAAATATACCTTCAATTGAGAAATAATGAGAGCCTAATCAACTTTAAATTTCGACGACAGTAAATTTCTTTACATGAAATAAAATAATTTCTTTGGAGTTGGAATCATATACTTCTTTGTATGTGTTAATAGAATTTCTACTTCTTCTTAATTTGTTCCAGAATAATTGATAAAATCTAATTAAAAATGTAGACAAGTGGACTCGCCTAGGTAATATCAACATTATTGTGACTTCTCATAGAAGCTATTCGTTCTTCTAAAAAATTGTGTCAAATTGATATAAAATTGATTAATCTTTTCATGAGGGTATGGTAGACAATTTGATATGGAAATTGGACATTTTTGCAAGAATTATCAAAATATGACACTTTTTAACTCACACCCCTAAAATTGGGTATTCTTAACAATGCCTCAAGAATAAACTAAAATGATTCTTCATCATTTGAGTGGGTGATTTGAGAAAAGCGAGAAATGGAATAAAACTTGATTAAAGATACAAATGATCACATGTTGTCAGTTAAATGGATTGACATCTCACGTAGATGTATAGGTTGTCTTATTGAAACTTTCTTACAAAATGGGACTAAAATCTCAGCTTGAGATCAACTCTAAGTGCAAGAGCGAGTAAAATAGGTAGAACGATGGTATACAAAAAATGTAAAGTACATTAAAATACTCTATGCTCTTGCTATAGAAATTGTGTAACTTAACTTGTAAGAATGGAATGTATGTAAGTACGTAGCTTCATGACGTGTCCAAAATACGATTGTGTATATGAGGACACGTGTCATTAGGTTTTTTATTTTATTTTAAGGTTTGAATTTAGTGTTTGTTTGGTAGAGATTTTGATAATTGATTTTTTAACCGTTAGAGATAAAGTGTGTCCTATTTGTGAGAGAAGAATTCAAACACGACGGCTAGAACAATGAAATAACGGTCAAAAAATAAATTTTAATTGACTTAAAAGCTCTACCGAACAAGCTCTTAGAAAGTTAAGCTCATTTTGTTTTGGTCGAGGACGGGGCCTTGATTGATGGAGTACAATTTCATCTCAAGGGAAATCGATTCATATTGTTGGTTATTGAGGCTCGAGGAGTTGTGACCATCTTTAACCATCCGGTCAAATAGAGAAATACATTAAATCTCTTCTCCTTCGATGCTAATTTGAAGATCAAATGTGTTTCGACTGGCATAATCAAAGTGAAATTTTAAACACCCTAGACATAAAATATAGTGCTAAAGAGTAAAAAGAGCATGAATATTTTATTCAATACATAAACTGGAGGATGCAAGAAATTCAGCAAGAGAGCTTGAATCCAATTTATATATGAATCACCGCAGGTCAGGTTCATGCTTAAACTAGTATCGTTAATAAACAATTAAACAGTCCCATTTCATTTATTCAGAGATTTTTTCACTTTCTAATTTTTTGTTCGGTCAGAATATTATCTTATTTATGTTTGGATTGTTATTGATATTGGATAGCACGGATAATCACCTATGATGATGAGCAAAATGAGCTCTCTACGTCTATGCTAGACCGTCGACCACATGAACGCTCTACCTCTATGTCTGACCATCAGCCTGTAAGGAATTTTAAACGATCGTGTGGGCTTGTATGTGTAAATTGTTGTGTATTAAATTAAAGGCTATCGAATTCGGTTGAACCCATTTAAAGTGATCTAATAAGGCCTCGATTTTGGGCTGTTATACATCCAATTAAAGTATATGTTTATATAGAGGAAATTACACCCCTTACCTAGTATTTGATTTAATCTTAGGAATTACTTTGTCATTAATTTTATTCAAGATATACTGCTTAAAATATAGTAAAATAAAAAACATGTAAATCACCTCACTCGTACTAAAAAATCAATTGTGAGCTATATATGTGTCACCAAACACGCCACTTACCGAATTTTATAAATCATAATAGATGGCACATGAATATATGTTTTCTGCAAATTATCCATATATGGATGGATTTGGAGAATATTTAATTAGAAAATTATTGAGTTGTAAAATAAAAATTATATGTTTCTACAACATGGGAACATTCATACTAGATAGATTCAAAAAAGAAAAGGAAAAAAAAAAGTGATGAACGTTTATTTTTATTTTTTTTCCAAAAAGCTTGTTTTTGCGGTTTGCCCAATGATTTTTTTTTTTGAATTTTGAGATGGTTTAGAAACAACAATAAATGACTAGCTTAATAATAGGGTAATTAAAATTAATTTCAGTTACAAAGAATATATGGAGTCTAAATTCGGTATATAGTATTTGCCAAAATATTAACATATCACAAAGTAATACTTGGATTATAAAAATGACATAGTAAATTCTGAATATATATTTAGTAATGATGTAGATATGAAAATTTCCCGTTTATATATGTGTGGAGACCAGGCCCAGATTCATAATTCATTGATGGGTCGAATTAGGTCAAAGGGTATCGTTATATAAATACGGTCATGGTTCCCAAATCACACATATGTATTTGCTCATTCTGTTCTACCTCCCATCGCCAAAGAGAATTATGAGCTGCGTGTGATTTGGAAGATTAAACCGCAGGATTCAAGTATTGCATTAACTATGTCTGATTCAGGTACGCTTCTGCTATAATTCTTGAATTTCTTAATGATTTAACATAAAGATTCGATGATTTTAAGGTAACAAATTATCCTACAAGTGGTATCAGAGTCTTTTCATATTGAATCATTGAGAATCAAAAGTTTTAATTTGATTCTTGCAATATTTTAAAGTTTTTAAATTTAATAATTTTGGATCTATAGTTTTGTTGAATTTGAAAACTATTGCGGCATGTTATTCTTGATTATCTTCCACAATTTGGATTAAAAGGTTTGAGAAATTTTCAGATTATGAATGAGGAATTACAATTTTTTTTTTGGATTCAGATTTCGTTTATATATATATATATATATATATACACCAGCGCTGCTGCACTCCGGCAGCACGAACGTTACTGCCTTGAGGCAGCAGCGAGCGCTTTGTCAATGCAACGCCCACTGCAACAACGGGCATTGCTGTTGATAAACGCAGCAGTGCCGTGCGGCGTGCTGCTGGCTGCTTGGCAGTGCAAGCTAGAATAAAGAAAATAATTTTTTTAGGGTTTTCAGATCTTTTTTGGAGATCCATGCGGGGGCCTCTTCTGTAAATTGATTAACTTGAGGCCCCTACTTGCAGTTAGGGTTAGGGTTAGGGTTATAAATTTAAGGTTCCAGTCCCTAACATTTAAAGTATATTCAAATTTGGGCCTTTAAGTTTTGGGTTTAATAATTAAAGTTCTGAATTTTATAATTAAAGCCCTCAAACTTTAATAATTGATTCAAATTGGCCCCCAAAGTTTTAAATTTGTTCTAATTGACCCTCTAAAGTTTTGAATTAATTAATTTTGGTCCCTAAAGTTTCAAATTTATTAATTTTAACCCCTAAAGTTTGGAATTAATTAATTTTGCCCCCTTAAATTTTTGAATTATTAATCCTAAGAACCCTAAAGTTTAAAACTAAACAAAATATGCAAAATTGTTGGTTTTCTCTCTCAAATTTTGGTACTAAGGACTTTTTTAAGAGATATAATATTCGAAAGTAAATTAATTGAAGCAACATGTTGTCAAAGTGACCTCTCTTGTGGAAATTAATTAATTTAGAATATTAAAAGGTGTTTGTGTGTGCGGTATTTATGGAAATATTGATCGGCCCAAAGGAATGTCAATATTTAGCTGAATACATGTACACCTGTGGTAATAAACATATAACAAATATTTTGTTTAATGTGTGATCATTAAATTGGTCCAAAGAAAGATTTATTGATTGACACATTGTTTTATCGTCAATGTTTGATCACTACGCCAAGAGTAAAACTTACAAGTCAATATTTTTGTCCAAAGACTAGATATTGATGTTGTGCTGGGTATCTTATGATGGGCCCTCCACTATTTGAGATTATTATTATTTGCATATTAAGAATATTCATGTGAGCTATTCGTAATAATCATTCTCTAATTCAGTTTCAAGTTCTGCTGCTAATATCTCTTTCAGCATCAATTCGATTCCAATGCTTAATGGCACAAACTTCAAGGCATGGCAAGAGAACGCAATGATTATTCTCGGAGTCATGGACCTGGACCTTGCTTTACGGGTCGATCAACCTCCTTCACTTACTGATAAGAGTACCTCTGATGATAAGAGGGAGATGGAAAAATGGAAATGATCAAGCCGTATAAGCTTAATGGTCATGAAGCGTGCTATTCTTGAAGCATTCCGGGACATTATGTCTGATAAGGTGACTATGGCTAAGGGTTTCCTTGAAGATCTTGAAAAGAGGTTTGCTAAGAATGAAATGGCTTAAACAAGTACACTTTTGACAAACCTTATCTCAATGAGGTATAAAGGGAAAGAAAACATTTCGGAGTATATTATGGAAATGTCTCACATTGCTTCAAAACTAAAGACACTCAAATTGGATTTATCTGAAGACTTGTTGGTGCACTTGGTTCTGATATCCTTTGCGGCATAATTTAGCCAATTCAAGGTGAACTACAACTGCCAAAAGGACTCATGGTCCCTTAATGAGCTCACTGTGTCCAGAAAGAGAAAAGATTGTAGCATGAGAAGACATAAAATGTTTATTTAGCCACCACCTCCAAGGACAAAAAGAACAAGAAAATGATAAATGATAAAGAAACTGGTACAACATTGCAAAAGAAATAGCATAAGGAATCAACTAAATGTGGTTGTTTCTTCTGTGGAGTTGCAAGTCATAAGAAGAAGAATTACACTAATCATCACACATGACGTGTAAAGAAAGGTAATCTTCTTCATTTGGTTTGTTCTGATGTTAATTTAACTTCGGTACCTAGACATACATGGTGGATAGATTCTGATGCAATGACTCACATCAGTGTGTCTATGCAGGGTTGCATAAGTAGCTGAAAACCAAGTAGTGAAAGATACATCTATACTGGCGATGACAAAATGGTAAAAGTAGATGTAATAGGAAAATTTAGATTATTGTTAAAGAATGGTTTCTATTTGGATCTTGATGAGACATTAATTGTACCGTCTTTTAGGCGAATTTGATTTTTATTTCTGTTTTAGACAAATTTGGTTATTCTTGTTCATTTGAAAATGAAAAATTTAGTTTGATTCATGATTCAAAATTGGTTGGTTCCGATTCTTTATCAATTTTCGACAATCTTTATTCAATTGATACAATTGTTTCTTTTAATAAATCCTTGCATGTAAGTACTCCAGGTGTAAAGTGAAAATTAACTGACGAGAATTCTGCCTCGTTGTGGTACAGGATATTAGGTTACATCTCCAAAAAGAGAATTGAGAGACTTGTATCTGACGGGATTCTCGACCCTCTCGACTTCACAGATTATGATTTGTGTGTCAATTGTATAAAGAGAAAATAAACTAAGAAAAGGAGAGTTCAAGCCAATAGGATTTCGGACATCTTAGAACTATATATACAGATATTTGTGGACCATTTCCTACAGATTCTTTGAATAGTCAACAATATTTTATAACATTCATAGATGACTTTTCAAAATATGGCTACATATATCTCATTTATTAAAAATCATAGTCACTGAATGTGTTCAAAAACTATAAAGCCGAAGTTAAGAACCAACTCGACAAAAGGATTAAAAGTGTCAAATTTGACCGTAGGGGTGAATACTATGGCAAATATGACGGTTCAGGTGAACAAAGTCCAGGACCATTTTCTAAATTCCTAGAGAAATGTGGTATCGTCCCACAGTACACTATGTCGGGTTCGCCCACTATGAATGGTGTTGCTGAGAGACGAAACATAACGCTTACGGATATGGTGAGGAGTATGATTAGTCATTCTACTTTACCAGAATCTCTTTGGGGTGAAGCATTAAAGATCCCGGCGTATATACTCAACAGAGTTTCAACTAAGGTTACTGATAAAACCCCTTATGAGCTTTGGATGGGCAGGAAGCCTAGTTTGAAGCATATACGTATTTGGGGGTGTCCAGCTGAGGTAAGGCCCTATAAGCCAACTGAAAAAGAACTAGATGCAAGGACCTTCGGTTGCTACTTTATTGGATATTTTGAAAGATACAGGGGTTACAATTTTATGATCCCATAACGAAGGCAATTTTCGAGACAGAAAATGCTCGGTTCTTTGATGATGTTGAGTTTGCAGGGGGAGAAAGGGTTACAAGCTTTGTTTTTGAGGAGGAATATGTTGAAATTCCTCCAATTGCCATTGACAATGATTAAGTTTCTATTCCTGGCATTGTTCAAGAAGCAACTCCGAATCAAGACAATGTCATATCTCCCTCTCAAGGTCAACATGTTGTTCCAGAAGAACAAACTCTACAGCCGTAAGGACCAATGCCATTAAGAAGATCCACTAGAGAGAGGAAAAGTGCGACTTCGGATAATTACATCGTATTTCTCCAAGAACATGAAATTGACATTGGAATGGTGGAAGATAAACCGATCAACTTCCGTCAAGCCATGAAAAGTTCTAATTCTCAAAAGTGACTCGATGCCATGAATGAAGAGATAAAGTCCAAGAAGGACAACAACGTATGAGACCTCGTTCTATTGCCTGAAGGTGCGAAATCCATTGGTTGTAAATGAATATTTAAGCCCAAGAGGGATTTGAAGGGTGATGTAAAGAGGTATAAGGCTCGTCTTATCGCAAAGAGCTTTACACAGAGACTTTCTCTCTAGTTTTTTCAAAAGACTCTTTCAGGACTATAATGGCATTGATAGCGCATTTCGATCTTAATTTACATCAAATGAATGTTAAGACAGCGTTTCTCGATAGTGACATTGATGAAACAATTTATATGGTACAACCAGAAAACTTCGTATCGGATGATACAAAGCAAATGGTTTGTAAACTAAAGAAATCCATCTATGGACTCAAACAAGCGTCTCGTTAATGGTATTACAAGTTTCATCAAGTGATCATCTCATTTGGTTTTGAGATGAATTTGGTCGATGATTGTATATATTACAAGTTCAATGAGAGCAAGTATATTTTTCTGATTTTATATGTCGATGACATATTGCTTGCCAGCAACGATATAGGCTTATTACACGAAACCAAGAGATTTCTAGCAAAAAATTTTGAGATGAAAGATATTGGTGACGCCTCTTTTGTATTGGGAATTCAGATACACTGAGATCGTTCTTGGAGTATTCTTGGATTATCACAAAAGAGATATATCAAAAAGGTACTTAAAAGATATGACATGCAAGATTGTAAATCAGGTGACACCCCTGTGATTAAAGGAGACAAGTTCAATTTAAGTCAGTACCCTAAAAATGACTTGAAAATTAAAGAAATGTAGAAGATTCCTTATCTTTAGCTATAGGGAGTCTGATGTATGTTCAGGTTTGTACGTGTCCGAATATAGCGTACATTGTTGGAATGCTAGGGAGATATTTAAGTAACTCAAGAATGAATCATTGAAAAGCAGCTAAACGGGTCATGCGGTATTTACAGATAACAAAAGACTACATGTTTACATACAAGAAATTGGATCAGTTGGAATCGTCAGCTATTCTGATTCCGATTTCATGGGATGCCAAGATAGCAGGAGATCCTCTTCTGGCTATATTTACTTGCTTGCTAGAGGTGCTATTTCCTGAAAGAGTGCTAAGTAGACACTCATAGCTACTTCCACCATGGCAGCGAAATTTATAGCATGTTATGAGACATTAAATCATGAAATATGGCTGTGAAACTGTCACTGGGCTGCACATTGTGGACAATATAGAAAGACTGCTCAAAATATTTTGTGAAATAAATCAGAAGTGCTGCATTCCAATAACAACAGAAGCTTGACGAAGTCAAAACATATAGAGATTAAGTTCCTAGCTTTTAAAAAAGAGTTCAGAGTGGACAGTAGGGATGGCAATCGGGCTCGTCGACTTAGGTCATCGTGTTTTCCCGAGTCGGCTCAGCTCGAGACTTGGTAGACCCGAGCCCCATTTTGGGGACACGGGCTTTGCTCGAGCCGGCCCGTGAGCTCGCGAGCTTTTTTTTTAAAAAAAAAATTTAATTTGGAAAAAGCCCGAGGAAAAGTTTGAGCCGAGCCTATTTTTTTTGGCCTAGCAAAAACTCAAGCCTGCAAAAAAGCTCGCCCATTTTAACCGGGCCTAGCCCTAGCCGAAACTTTAGGCTCGCAAGCCGGCTCAGCCCGGCTCATTTACATCCCTAATGGACAGGTACCAATAGAGCATATTAGGATAAACTCTATGGTTACGGATCTGCTTACTAAGGGATTGATACCCAAGGTCTCTCATGAGCACACTGCTTATATGAGTGTAATGTCTCTTGAAGATATTTAGTTTTAATGGGAGTTTGTATTTTTGCTTTTCATATTGGACATATGTACTGTTATTTTGGACATGGTTTGTGGTTGTAATTATTTTCAGTTATAAGGTTTATTTTGTTTATTATCTTTGAACTTGTTTAAAATGATTTCACTAAAGTATTAAGGTGGACCAATTGGAAATAGGCATATTATAGATCACATCACATGTAATTTCAATACTACACATCCATGCTTGATCCATGTCATTCAGTTATATCAATATACGTGACCATTGATGGGTTTAGCTACATGAAAGTAGCGAAAGCCACTTTGATCTTATGTTAATATGATTGATGGACGAGATTGTTTGAGAATGCATTCAGTAATGATAGCAAAATTTTGAGTACTCATAAGGTTATATTTAATGCACAATCATGAGGTGATACATATAGTCCAAGTGGGAGATTGTAAGGAATTTTAAACGATCGTTTGGGCTTATATGTGTAAATTGTTGTGTATTAAATTAAAGGCTATTGAATTTGATTGAGCTCATTTAAAGTGATATAATAAGGCTTCGATTTTGGACTGTTATGCATCAAATTAAAGTGTGGGTTTATATATGTGTAGAGATCGGGCCCAGATTCCTAATTCTATGATGATCGAATTAGATCAAAGGGCATCGTTATATACATACAGTTATGGTCCCCAGATAACACATACGTATTTGCTCATTCTGTTCTACCTCCCATCGCCAGAGAAAATTACAAGCTGCGTGTAGATTTGAAAGACTAAACCGCATGATTCAAGTATTGCATTAACAATGTCTGATTTAGGTACGCTTCCACTATAATTCTTGAATTTCTTGATGATCCAACATGAAGATCCGGTTATTTTAAGGTAACAAATTATCCAACATAGCCCCCATGAACGCTTTATATCTACGCTAGACCATTGACCCTTGTGAGCGCTCTACGCCTATGCCAGACCATTGGCCAGCATGAGATTACCTACACGGCCAATCCAACACTTAGCCATAAAATCATTGATGAATTGATAAGATTCACGTAACGGCTATCACGAATACAACCAACCGGTAGGAAATTGAAGACCCTTCACTCAGAATGTGGGGTAGTGGAAAAGGCTACACGTGGCATCGTAACCACCCGGCACTCACCTGGCTTCAAGCATCTACAAATACACCTAAGGCGAAACACATATCTCCAAGAAAAAACTTTGCCTACCTAAATTCCGTCTTCATTTTTCCTAACAACGTATATTGATTCTCACACCGAAGGTAAAACGGGGAAGAAAGCCCCGCCCTCATTTTTCAAGTAACACTTGTTCATTGGACAGGAATGCCTTATGCCGCTAGGTGGACACAGAAGTATAGTTTCACAATTACTTCAGTTATAGTTTGTTGTTATGTTATCTAGGTTTTATATGCTTCTGTTGAGTAGAATATTGCTATATACTATGTAGCATGACTAGTGTTTAGCATTTTAGCAGTTTAATACAACTGTGCTTGAAATGGGTCAATTTGCATCTACATTTCCGAATCTTTGGTAACTTTTGTACTCGTATCCTCATCTTTTTTCTTAGCATTCAACTCCTTAATCTTCAACTTTACATGTCGTTAGTTGTTTGGGCTGTTTAATTTGTTCAAAAGGAAAATTTTGCCTCAAGTTTAAACAAGTAAAATATACATAGTAGGAAGTGAAAAACAGAAACGGAAAAAAAGACCCTCCAACCCCGACAGCAGCCTCCCCACCCGGGCAGCACGTTGGAAGCGAATGTTGGTGGTTGTGGCTGCGAGGTTTTGTTATTTTGTACACTAGAATTCTGATGTTTTGCTGTGGATTTCCGGAGTACAACGGTAGTGTAAGAGCAAAAGCAAGTCATTCGACGTTAATTGCAAAACAACCAACAGACCTTACTATTCTATATAAATTAAATAATCATGACAAATAGGACTAACTCTGGCAATTTTCTTTCTAGGATTACGATATAAGAATTTAAGATAGAAAATATATAGGTTGTGGTCGATCATAAAGAACAATCACCAGAATGTTGTATAATAATACTTTCCTAACCTGTTACATACTTTAAATGCAGCAAATTCAACAGTCGACATTGCAAAAATTCGCCAATTTGCTGTTCTAAAATGACGATGTCATAAATAGCTTTGTGGAGTTTCAATTAGTAAAATAAGATATATGATACGTGCTCTATGCTTGAATCATATTATTGAAATCACAAGTTCACAAGAAATGATATACATCTCACCTAACGTTGCCAAAGATTGTTAAGAGAAACAATTGTTTTGGCTCAACTTATGTAGCAGGATCAACAATTGGAATTCCTTTATCCCAACAGAAGACAAATCAAAAGCGTAACATAGTTGGAATGGATCTTTGTCAGGTAATTGTACCATTCATTTGTTATGCATTTGTCACGAGCAAATAAACTCAAAACTTGAAATCACGAAGAGGCCATCAAGCACATGAACGAAAGCATAAAATAAAATATAATTGGGCAAATCACCACTAGAGCTTATTCCAACTGACTTAGCAAAAACATGAAGGGATTTTTCAATTTCTGTCTATATATAATCTTGACATTTGAAGCATGGATGCATACATGGGATTTCCTTTCTCATGATGTAGTAATTCTGCTTCAAACTAATACTGAGGCCTTGTATGAGTCCAGATTTTAGTTATGAAATAGCCTATGACTCTTTCATTTCCACAAATGTTGCTGTAATAAAGAAAAAATACCAAAAATAGCTTCCTTATCCAGTAATTGATTATGATAAAATTTTGGCCAGAAAAATAACAAAAACCAAAACTAGTGAAATTAATAGCCCGTTGTGCCACGGGAAAAAGGTGTAAAAAAGGGAAATAAAAAATATTAGAGAAAGAGAGGGGTGTTGGGTTTATTAATGTGAAAATTACAGGAACTAAGACATTTAGAGATCCCATTTCATAAATCATATTTTAGGTTTACCGTCTACTATTTCAAAAATCAAATGTTTTGTTAATTAACTAATCTGCCCTATTCCATTTTAAACCCTAACTCATTTTCTTCTTCCCTTTCTTCTCTCTATTCTCATTTTCCTCACCACGCTCTATACAATCTTCGTTAACATTCCTCATCGGAGAGCATTGCCATCAGAGACTGTCTCTCTACCATTTTCACCGTAAGAGTCGTCAGTGAAGCATTTCTTGATTGCAAATCGTACCAACAGCGGCCCAAATCGTTGGAAGCTCTGCAAATTGTGGCTGTAGCGGTGTAGATCCCAATGATGATGGCATAGATTGTGGCTGCAGTAGCCCTGATTGTGTTGATGGTGTTTTTTTTTAATTGTTGGATAGGTGGTAGTAGTTTTCATGTTTTAGTGGTTTTACGGTAATGGTGGGGGTGAGGCGGTGGTGTTGCTGGCGATTATGGCGAGGTATTGATGATGATGGTGGCACAGGAGGTGATGGTTTATGTAGTGGTGGCATTGGAAAAGGCAATCAGATTTCACTTTGAGCGCCATTAGAGGCTTTGTAGATCGTGGCTGTAGCAGCGTGGTGACGACACAGATTGCGATTGCAATAGTGTGGTGATGACGATTTGTTGGTGTTCAGATGCGTGGTACAGTGATGTCGTGGTGTGCAGTGCTGGGGGTTTTCCAAGTCTTCTTGTTGGGATTTTGAGGCATTTTTGTTGATGGACTTGGTGACGTAGGTGATGGATATAATGGAGTCAACCAATATTGACATTGGCGGTGGTGGTCATAATCTAAAAAAAAAAAAGTAGCAGTGGATGACTAGAAATCTAGGAAATTTGGGTTGGATCAGTGGTCGTGACGACGACTAATAAATTTTTTTCGTGGTGGTGGATCTAGCACGACGATGTGTTGGTATTTTCTGCGATGGATTGATTTGTTTGAGGTAGTGGTGGTGCTGTTGGAGGCAGTGTTGCGATGGTGGTAACAAGTGTTGGTGGTGGTCACAAATTATTTGATTGATTGTGATCATTAAATTGGTTAATTAATGACCAATAAAGAATATATGACCAAAGAATAATGTGTGACCTAAAAAATTGTTAATTTATGACAATAATTTGATATTTGTGACTGTATAATAAGTTGTGATTTATAATATTTGTGAGTTGTGATCGATAAATAAATTGTAACTTATAAATTTTTTATTATGATCGATAAACAAATTGTAACCTATAAAATTTTTAAATTGTGATCGTAAAATAATTTGTGATATATAAAAATTCTTATTTGTGACCGAAAGATAATATGTGACTAATTAAATTGTTAATTTGTGATCAAATTGTATGGATTGTGACCCTAATATATTTAATTAATAAAATATATAAATAATTAATTAAATCATTATTAAATTTTAATAAATATTTAGTTTTTGAAATTTGAAACATTTGTTATTAGTTTTGAAATGAGTAATATTTAACATCTTAGTTAAGAATTTTTCCTTTTATTAATTTGTCATGTGGGTATGTATATGTAATTGATTGTGTATAAGACCATCTTAAAATTAAGTCCAAAATTAAAGTGATCCAATAAATAATTGAATTGTTTGGCTAAGTGCATCTAAATAAAGTGTGCGTCGGATTATATGTATAGAGACCAGATTCATTAGGGTTGTATTTCCTTGATGAACAGAAATACATATAAAAATATAAATAGAGTTACAGTCTCCAATTTATGTGCAATTTCTCATTCTTTGTGCCCCCATCAAATAATTAAAAAAAAAAAACTTAATGAAGAGAAAGATCTCATACCCACAATTAAGAATCAAGAAGAAGGAATTCAAGAATCAAAACTATGTATCAAGAAGCAAAATCAAGAAACAAGAATTAAAGAATCAAATGAGGCAAAATTCAAAATTAAAAGGGAAAAGCCAAAATCTAGGATCAAGATCTAGCAATAAGAAATTATTCCTAATGAATTAAGGTATATTCCGCATTACTTATTTTTCATGATGATTTGACTTGGAATTCTTGGTAATTAATAAAGTTTTATAAAGTTTAAGTCTCCTAAAATTCAATAAAGGGGAGTCCTATTCTCGCAAGATCTATATCTAACTCATAAACCAACCAAAAAATAAAAATAAAAATAGAGAACTATCATAAATCTTCTCCAAAATTTTGAAAAAAATAAAATACTCAGAAAATCTGAAATTACAAGCATTGAATTATACGGACAATACCATCAGTTCTAGAAGAATTATTTTGGCTATGAGAGATCTTCGCTAAATGTATTGAGAGAGGTGAGAAATTTTGTCTGGATAGATATAATTTGGGTATAGTTGGCAGCAAATGTTATATAAGACAAAGTTATCCCCTAATACAATCGACATAATTAGACAAATACAATTGAAAAGATGTTGGGTACCTTGAGGGTCTGTACGGTACATATTACTAGACATGATTAAACAATACAATTGACAAGATTTAAATTTCTCTTCTTCTTCCTATTCTTCCCCCTCAATATTGTCTATTACTACCCAATTCATCTTACCAATCATGTCATAATAATGTATGCAAGATGGCTTAGTTTAATTATGACTCCAATTATTTCCTTTGTGTTTCTGTCTGGGATGATATTCTGATGTTATGCAACCAGACCACGATGTATAGTTGAAGTAATAAAAAACTAGAGGGAATCATGTCATGAGCTGGTTGATTATTTGTTTTTGGATGTATAATGATTTTGTTTGATTTCTAGCCTCAAGAAAAGTAGGGAGTTATAGGAAGGATATGTAGCTCTTCTAAGTCTTGGTTAAAACCATTGGCGGATGCAAGAATGGGCTCGACCGTGTTATAGCCGTGCCTGAATCCTAAAAATGTCTCATTTTTCTTTTTTTTTTTTTTTAAAGATAAATCCATGTAAATTTGTATTGTAGCCCGTGTTCAACCTCAAGGCTGGATCCACCACTTAAAACATCCAAAAATGGGCTTGAGATGTGCTCAACCATTCTCTTTCATTATGAGCAAAGTTACTGTATGAAGATTAAATCTTTTTCAAGATACGTAATAAGCTTGCTATTTCCTTCATCTTTACATCTTGCCCCTGTAGATGTTGTATGATTTCACCTTATAAACAAGATGTTGAATTATAAATACAAGTTGCAGTGGGAAAACTGAGGCTAAGAATCGGATTATTGATGATGATAATGCTAAATTGAGAGTAAAATATTTGAAATCTGTTAGGCTAACTATGTGCAAGCGGAAATATAAGAAGTTGATGCATTAAGATATGAAAAATGCTATAGGGGTCGGTTATAGATGTTAACTTCTAGAGTTAAGTATGTGTTGATTTAAGTAGTTAAAGATCCAAGTGAAAGGGTTGAATTTATTTTATGTGTTATTTGGGTGAAGATGAGCAACATTTTGATCTATTTTTGGAATTGAGTCTTCATTTCCACGGATTGTAAATACTAAATACAGTCAGGAAAAAATACAGGAGACCAACCATTTTCTATGCAATCAAACCCATGTTGCCAGGCTTTTTCACTCTGTTGGCCTGGTTCTCTTGGGCCTTTTTTCTTCACGGGTTCATCCTCTTTCCAGATTCTGTTGCTGGGTTTTTTAATTGGGCCTGTCTGGCCTGTTTGTGTTGGGTTTTATTGCTCCCCTCTTCTATTATTTTGGGCTGCTCTCATCTCCTCTTGGTTCTCTTCAGCCCGTTTCTTTGCCTCCCCTGCTGGTCCCGTTTCTGCTCCTCATGGGTAAGAAATATGTTGCTTGCCATTACAGTGAGTCGGGGCCTCTTAAACTCCAGGCTGTTCGGCAGGCTGATGGTGTTCGAAGGTCTATGTTGTAGAGAATAATAAGGTGAGTTTGTCATCACCTACTGTATCATTAACACTTGGAGAAATGATACGCAATCTGAAAATTCTGATCACGAGTCGAATATGGTGGATTTGAAACAACAAAAAAAATGTTAATGTTGCTGGAAATGAGGTTGTAAAAGATAATAAAGCTCCATAGGTTAATCTCTTTAAAGGCAATAGGAAAATGGAGGAAAATATAAAGTTGAAGCCTTTTAAAAATCAATCAGATGAAGTTGTTTTGGGAGAATTGGATGAAGATAATATCGAGAATACTTGGGGGTATGGACTCGTTCAATACTTTGCTGGTAGGTTTCCGAGGAAAGTGGCTTTACTCCAATTGTGTGATTCTTGGACGATTGAGTACAAATATTATGTGCACTCAAGCAGGTGGTTGGTTTTCAAATTTGAGACGGATGTGGAAAGGCTACGTGTCTTGCATGGTGGTCCATATTTGGTTTATGGAAGACCATTAATGTTAAAAGTCATGCCCCGTTATTTTGATTTTGATGATAAAGATGTTAGCACTATGCTGGTTTGGATCAACTTGCCGGGATTGCCATTGGAGTTTTGGAACACGAATGCTTTGGGTAAAATTGTTTCCAAAGTTGTCAAACCCATCTCGACCGATAAGGTCACGAAAAGTAGGGGAAGACTATCCTATGCAAGAGCACTAGTTGAAGTCTATGCTTCTATCGAGCTTGTGCGGGTGGTAAAGATAAGACTTTCAAATGGCATCTTGAGAGAGCAAGAAATTATTTTTGAGCACGAACCTAAATTTTGTGGTTCTTACAAAGTCTTTGGGCATTCATCTATTGGTTGCAATTTTAAGAAAAATTCCACGGGTAACAATAGCGAGCTCGTAAGTGGGGAGACATCTAAACCCACTTCACAGGCTACTCAGGTGAAAATTGGTCGGCTG
This sequence comes from Olea europaea var. sylvestris, assembly GCF_002742605.1. Taxonomy (NCBI): domain Eukaryota; kingdom Viridiplantae; phylum Streptophyta; class Magnoliopsida; order Lamiales; family Oleaceae; genus Olea; species Olea europaea. The sequence continues at coordinate 4,888,642 of NC_036239.1, forward strand.
GGATTTTAAAAAAGACAGCAACAACTCAACAGGAAAATGATTCCAATGGGCAAGATGGGCAGCCTCTTAACCAAATTTGCACGCAGGCTCAACCTGGGGCTGTTGACGGGCAGATTAGGTAGATTGAGGACCAGTTGGATGCCCCCTTTATTGAGGTAATTCACAAAAGAAATGGGACTACCCGTAAAAGGAATTCAGCTTCTTTTGAACCCCCCAATTGTCGGCTAGGAGAGGCTGTCATATGGACAATGTGGTGGTTGATTCTATGTCCAAAATGACAGGGGAAGCTTCAAAAAATGTAAGCAATGAAAAGCTAAAAGGTAAAGTTGATGAGGTAAGGAATGTGGTGAAAAAATCCGAAAAGAAGAAGGGTACCTCCTTTGCTTCAACATCATGAAGATCGGCGCATGGAATATTAGGGGCTTGTTAAAACAAAATGGGGCTAAAGATTTCATGAAACGACATGAGATTCATGTTATGGGTATTTTGGAAACAAAATTGAATAATTTGAAACTTTGCCGAATTATGACGAATAAATTTGGTGGTTTCAACTTTGCAAACAACTTTCACCACCATAAAGCGGGCCGTATTTTGGTTTTGTGGAATTCTATGAAGGTTGAATTGGAAGTTTTGGAGACTACGGCACAAGTTATCCATTGCTCAATCATGTGCAAAATAACTTCATGTTCTTTCCTTGTTAGTTTTGTCTATGCATTCCATACTATTGTGACTCGTAGGCCTCTATGGAATAACATTGAGGAATTCGGTCTCAATTGCTCCTCGCCATGGTTGGTCTTGGAGGATTTCAATAATGTGCTAAATTTTGATGAGAAAAGTAATGGTGCTGATGTCACGCCGTATGAGATTAAAGATTTGGATAAATGTTGCCATATTGTTGGACTTTTGGATTTGCGGTCGATTGGATGCTTCTACACTTGGAACAATAATTCTATTTGGAGCAAACTTGATAGAGCATGATAAATGAAACTTGGATGCTTGAGAGTTATGACAGTTTTCCAAACTTTCTTCCATCGGGGTGCCTCTCCGATCACTCACCTTGTATTGTCTCAATTTTTGGGGAAGTTGATCGGAAGAAAGGGCCTTTCAAAATTTTCAACACGTGGACATGCCATGAGGATTTTCATGATGTGATATCAAATGGTTCGAATAAAGTCTTTGGGATCTAAACAATTCTCTCTTTGTAAGAAATTACAAAGTCTTAAAGGGATGCTTAAGAAGCTCAATGACAAGCCTTTTGCTCACATTTCTTCTCAGGGCGACTTCACTTCAAAAAAGTTGGAATTGGCACAAGTTGAATTGCATAATAATCAAGAAAATCTTCAATTAAAGTGTGAAGTTGTTAGATTGAGAAAGGAGGCTACCATGCTATGTGAAGCGGAAAGGAGTTTCTATTACCAAAAGGCAAAGTGCGTGCATTTGAAGAATAGTGATAAATGCACCAAGTATTTCCACTCTTTGGTCAAGAGAAATGCTAAAAAGAACTTCATTCCAGCCATTATCAAGAGGGATGGTAATTACTCTACCTCCCAAGAAGAGGTGGCAACGGAATTCTCTCACTTTTATAGTGAATTGTTGGGACAAAAAACAATTGGACAGCAATTTAATGATGAAATTCTAAGAGGCGGATCTGTGTTGTTGGAGGAAAATGCTATGTTGCTTGTCCGAGACATAACGAGAGAAGAGATCAAAGATGCTCTTTTCAGTATTTGGGACGACAAATCATCGGGTTTGGATGTATACACATCTTGTTTTTTCAAAAAATCATGGGATATTGTTGGTAATGATTTCATGAAGGCAATTGAAGAATTTTTTGCATCGAGGTCTCTACTCAAGCAAATCAATCACACTATCATTGCTTTAGTACCAAAGGGTAATCATTCTACATCGGTTGGGGACTACAGGCATATTGCTTGTTGTAATGTTTTTTATAAAATCATTACAAAGATCATTGCTTCTCGTTTGAAGCCTATGCTTGATTCCATTGTTGACCAAGCACAAATCGCTTTTGTGGAAGGATGGAGCATGATTGAAAATATTCACTTGGCACAAGAGCTTTTGAGGCAATACAATCGCAAGAGGGTTGCTCCTAGATGTCTTCTCAAAATTGACCTAAGGAAGGCCTATGACTCGATCAATTGGGATTTTCTAGCCAAAGTCCTTGAGGTATTGGGTTTCCCCAATATGTTTGTTGATTGGATTATGGAGTGTGTGACAATTCCATCTTATTTCATTGCTCTTAATGGAGTCCTTCGTGGGTTTTTCAAGGGAAAGAAAGGTTTACGCCAAGGTGACCCATTATCTCCTTACTTGTTTATCTTATGCCTTAAATATTTCTCTAGAATGGTAAAGGATGCTACAAAGGATAGTGATTTCAATTTTCATCCTAAATGTGCACACATAAAGATTACATACTTGGCTTTTGCAGATGATTTGATACTTTTTGCTAGAGGGGATGTAATGTCGGTGGATATCTTAATGAAATGTCTTTCAAATTTTGGTGCCATGTCGGGTCTCTTTTGGTTGTCAATTTTTCCCATTCCGGCAACGGTAATTTCTAAAATCATTAGTCTTTGCCGAAGGTTCTTATGAGGGTCTAAAAAATCGTTGGTTGCTTGGAATCAAATTTGTCTTCCAAAGCATGAGGGCGGGCTCGATTTTAGAGACATGAGAAGTTGGAATGCTGCTCTCCTTTCCAAAACACTTTGGAACATTCACAGCAAAAAGGATACTCTATAGATTAAATGGATATTTGAAGTACACCTTCGAGGTTCGGATATTTAGAAATATAGAGTGAAGAAAGATGATTCTCCATTTCTTAAAAAACTGCTAGAAATAAGAGACAACATTGTTGAACCACATAGCGACGAACAAGCTGGAATTAACAGATTATGTAGCTGGACAGATTCTGGGACTTTCAGCACCAAAGCTGCCTATGATTTCTTCAGACTTAAAGGAGTTAAAATCGAGTGGGCCACCTCTCTTTGGGAATGTTCTATCACTCCTAAACATTCATTCATCCTTTGGTTAGCTATTCAGGCAAAATTGCAAACTAAAGACAGGTTGGCATATCTTGATATGGACCGAATCTATCCGTTCTGTGGAGTCTTCGATGAATCTGCCCAACACCTCTTCTTTTCATGCCCTTTTTGTAGAGATGTTTGGGATCGTATCTAGGATTGGTTGGCTATTCAACGATGAAAAAGGAAGCCCGTGGTAAGAGTTGGCCAAGTAGAGCAAAACGTATTGCATTTGCAACAACCGTGTACTACTTTTGGATGACAAGGAATAAATGTATCTCTGAAGGTATTGAGCCGCAAGTTAAATCTATTGTAAGACGAATTAAAACACACGTATACAAAGTTATGTTCACCTTGTATTTTTTATGTTTTGATTCAATTTAAATCTTTTTAGACCGATGTTGGTACATCTGTTTTTATTTGTTTTCTTTCGGGTATGTCCGCTGTACATGTATTTGTTACTTACTTTCTGATTTTCAATGTATGTCCAGTATACTTGTAAATTAATTTTGATCTATGAAATTTCACATTTATGGATTAAAAAAAAAGGATTCTACCGCACATGAAACAATGCTATGATTTCTTTCCAGAAGTAATCATGAGTAACAAATATAGGTATGCTTCAAGGCTATGATTGTGTAAACTTGTTGCACGGTTTGAAAGAAAGTGGGAAATGGCAGGACCTCGAAAGTCACGTTCCCTCCCTTTTCTCTTGGTCATCTAAATAATACTCGGTGGACATGGGGAGAGTTTTATAACTCCTTCCGCTTTTACAAAGACATCACGTTTTTTCATTTCTCTTTTTCTTTCTTTTTTTCCTCTTTTTCAGGACTCTTGTTTGGCTTCTTATTATAATTTATATTCTTTGAACTTGTTGACTGTAGGGAACGCCTTTTATTTCCCATCTCATGTTTGCATGGTTACAATAACCTCGACAACAGGGCAGATGGGTATTATTCTTGGACGCATGGCATCAATTTCGCCGGTGTCTTGTCCATTCAAGATGGGTTAGCATTGGTTTTGCATTTATCTATTCAAATTTTGTTGCCGCCGATATATTATTGGCAATTGAGGCAATGCCAATTGAGCAAGTTGACCCTGCCAATGGCTAGCCGATTTCACTCAAAAGTTTAGTTCAGCCTCGTAGAAAGCTTGTTTTGAATTCTGCTCTCTCAAGATAACACATTCTCCCCTTTTGTCACCCTAGACATGTCTAATTAGTGATGGCTCGGCTTGTGACAATCACAAGCCAACTCGAGCTCGACCCGGCCCACGAGCTCATGGGTTCACGAGCCAAGTCGATTTGATCCCACGAGCTGCTCGGAGGCTCGGCTTCTAATTGTTGGATCCCACCCTTGCTCGGCATGAGCCGAGCTTTAACGAGTTGCTCGATCCGTTTGACATCCCTATGTCTAATTGTAATTAACTATATAAGTTATGGCATTATTTGATTATCATTCTATTGTAATTTACCCTTTTACGTGTAAAAGATTGTAACGTTGGTAGATCTTGACACCTGCCCTATTGTAAATGCATCTATAGAGAATGCCTTTAAGCTTTGTAATGTTTTATACGGTGACGACAAGTCGATACGATTGTGTTAATGGACGAGAAATACTCTTTTATCATAACTTCCTTTTCTCTTCATCTATATTCTATTCATTAGTTGTGCCTTTCCTGTTGAAAGTCGGTCTTCTGCTTTTATTTAAAATCCAGTTACATCATTGATTTGACATTTGACAAAGTGCATATGAAATTTCCACCCACTTTTATTTGCTTTTCATAAAAAATTCCAGATTCTCTTTGAATCTGTCAAATTTGTCGTCTTTTACACTTTTACTTGAGGTAAATTTCCGACCACTTTCCATCTTGTCAATCAAACTTCTAATTTACCTTTGAAAAATCTCAATTATTTTTCTCTTTTTAAATAAGTTTCAAATTTTCATCAAAATTAATTTTCATTTTTAAAATATTAAACATTCATATGTCCTTGATTGATTTCCATTCTTTTAAAAATTCATTATTTTAAAATTCATTTTTAATCACACATTTTTCAATAAAATAATATTATAAACAAATTAAAAAAAATTCTTTAATTTTTAACCACATATTCTCCATCAATTTGTTATTCAAAATACATTATTTCCCTCAAAATGGGGATCAAACGAGGCATAATATTTCGAAGTTGTGCTAGTTGTACGGGACCACACAGGCCTTGTATTGCCAAGGGCGTCAAGCCCTGTATAGCCAGCTTTGTTGTTAATTTCATGTCAAAGGTCTGATACGATTTCAGTGACTTTGTACATGTCCTTAACCCCATTTCTCTTACCAAACATAAATTACTTTACCATAAAAAAAAAAAAGTAATTAGTAAATTACTAACAATTTTATTATTTACATGTCAAAAATATTAGTCCCACAACTTTATTAATTTTAAAAAATAGTGTGAGAAAATCATTGTTCCACACAAGGAACACAACAGAACAAAAAGATTGATATAAAAAAGGTAAATTTACAGAGTCTAACTTCAATAACAAAACTTTTGTTACAATCTTTTAACATTTTTCTAATAAAACTAAAAAGTACAACATTTTATTTTTCTCCCCTTCTCTTTTCTTCCCTTTTTTCTTCTTTTTTCTCTTTCTTTCCCTTCCTCTTCTTTTGGTATTTTCTAGAAACCTTTCATTTTTCCTTTTCCTTTTCCTTTTAATAGTCAAAGCAAATCTTTCAAAAAAAAAAATAATAATAATAATTTGAGTGAATTTCGCACAAAAATAACAAAATACACATTAAAGATATGACTTTAAAGTCTTTTTTGATACATATTCTTTAAATTCATTTGTTTTGAATTTATTTTCTACCACACATTCATCTAATAAAAGAATTTTACATATAAAACTTAAAATTTCTCTCTATTTTTTAACTATACATTTTCAAAAATATCATTTTTCATAAGATATATTCTCAAAAAATTTACAGTGTTCTAAAACTTATTTCAAGCACACATAATCAATTTTGGGAAAGCTACAGTGATTGGGCATCAGACAGACCCTGTTCGTTTAGCATTTCCGATAAATTTTTTGGTACTTTAAAGTGATGACACATTAGTATTTAATTGGAGATTATAAAGCCATCAAATGGGCACATGATAACATGCTTATGACTCGTTTCCAAGTACTAAAAGTTTACAATTCAAATATTTAATAGTATAATTAGATTTTCTTTCTACCAGAGACAAGATTTTGTCTTATTTTATTTTCTTCGTAGAAAACTTCAGCTTAACACATGTTTAATAAAGGAGAAACATCAATTATTATAATCACATAAATGGAGAATAAAAAATAAAAATGACTTCATTTTTTTTTCCATATTCTAACCCAAAATTATTGAGATGGGACACTCTTGTGGTCACCATTCATCATAATACACCATTCCAAAACATTTCCACAAGTGATTATGACGTGTTTGGCTATAGAAAATGGAGATCATGACTAATCGAGATTTTTACCCTAAAAATTTTAAGATTACTCTATAGTTCAAAAATATGTTTATTGCCTAGATAATAGACTTTCCTGTCTTTTGCCTACAATATGATTAGCGATTGGTGAGATAAAAGTGACCAGAGAGATCAAGTATTTGGATCTTAATTAAATAATCAATCTATTTTGTACAATTGTTGTTGACAATAATGAATAACAACTTGATGTTATAAAAATATGATCCATTAATTTTAAAAATAATTTTTGAAATGGATGAACGTGATATTGACAAGTATGATTGTCAACCAATATTGTAAAAAACGATAAGTAGCATAACTCTTTTAATTTTCTAAACTTGGTATTTACAAAGACGAATTTTAAGGCATATTCGATAGTGATTATAAGAATTGATTTTTTTACTATTAGAAAGAAAAATAGGTCCGAATTGTGAGTGAAGAAATAAAAAAAGAAGATAACGATAAAAAATTTGATCTTTTGAAGTGAAAATTGCTACCAAATGGGAGCCTATTTTTAAAATCAACAAATAGATTATTTACTTTTTAATAAAATAAATAATATATTTCTCAAAAAAAAATTATTTTTGGGGCAAGAAATAAAGTAAAAATTGTTTAATTGTGAATAAAAAAAAGTTCAAACCTTCTGATACCAAAGAAAAAAGGTTTGGACAAACGATGTCCTCCCATAATAAAATTTACATTAAAAAAAAGTCCCCTAGAACATATCACAATAGTGTAAAGAATAAGGGTGAAGTATACTTAGCCTTGCTAGTAGTCGTAGTGTCAGGATTCGATTCCTGAAACATGAATTGGAACTCTTTGTGGGCACCTATACAGACAACTCTTGTTCCCTGGCCTGCTGGGGCACATTTTGTTATTAACCTCTCTCACGATGCTCCACGGATCGGGCGATGGGGACTCTTAAAGTTGGGGTTCAACCTTTTTTTTTTTTTTTACATCAAAAATGGTCACAATAATTGAGGCTCTCAGGCAGTGCTATCGTGCGCCATACAATCCAGTTCGTTGATCTCATTGACACTCGTAAATTGTGACACCTCCCACAACGTAGAGCGTGAAAAGCCTACAGCTTTTGTTTACTAAATGCCACGTAGCACTTAGGGGCTATTATTTGGTGATTCGCTGGCGCAATCAATATTTTTTATAATTAAAAAAAAGAGAGAGAGAAAGTTTGGAATATTATTAGCTGCCCAAGATTCACGGGCAGGGGGGACATTTGTCTTGGAAGAAGAGCCCGCATGTACAAAATTGCCTCAAGTGGGCCGTACTACCTCTTCGTTTGGTAATGTGGGGCCTGGTCCTACGAAACTCCTAGGTGGTATGATGGGACAACAAACAAGTTGGGGGTGGGGGAGATTTCTAGACACATCATGAAATTTGGGGTCATGGAATTGATTGAGAGTGGTTTTTGCTCTTCATTGTGTTTTGCCTTTGGGTAAAATAATTTTAATTGCATTATCAATTTTTCAATTACACATTTCATCCATTTTTATTAAGTCTCGTTTGATTTTTATTTTTTAGCCACAAAAGTAAAAAATATGACTGTTAACTATTACATCAAACTACTATATTTGACTTTCTACCTCTTACGTGAATCTCATAACGACTATATTTTTCATTAACATTCTTAAAAAAATGAAAATCAAATTGGGCCTAAATTATACTAAAAATATGATTTTAATCTCCACTTAACAGGGGCTCTATGTTGGGAATATTGGACTTGAAATAAGTAATTATGTTTCTTTAGCATGTAAAAAGGAATTTAAATATTCAAGAACCGAATTGGTAAATTCATCTCAATTTTTATTATTATTATTATTATTATTATTATTATTATTATTTAATCACTAGTTCGACATTTTGATTGACCCTTTATCCTTACGAAGTCGATGCTCAAGCCGATTTTCAAAACTTATGTTTGCATTGGATTATAAGTTACAAGTGTGCACTTAGTATTTTCGTCTAATACTTCCCTTTAATATGTACAATAATATGTATTGTCTTGTTCACTAGTAACGTGTACTAAAAGTACTTATGTACTTATTTAGGTGATTAAAAAGTTTCGGCGTATTATCACTTATAATTACAATCATAGATTGCATTGTTTACTATAAAATGGTGAAATCTAGAAGGTAATACCGAGGTGGAAGCAACACTATAAGATTCCATTAAGCAGGAAATTAATTAATTAATTAATTGCTAATTAGTACTTTTTAACTAGAAAACCCCCTATTTGCTTAACAGATACAAGGTACTTCTGCCACAGAATTCTGCCCTATTGATTTGGAAAAACAGCCAATGGTTTTGATAATTTGATATTCTCATATCATTTTCGCATGGTCCAAAAATATTGAATTATTTGTCAAATTAAAATGAATATTTGAAAAAGTCTCACACTTATTTGCTATCATTGAATTTGATGGTGAGCCTCACAAGTTTAGGTAATAGTGACCTATTTGATTTATTGTCTAATGAAATTATGATGTATTTTAATGCATTCGATAATAACAAATAATGCAGCAATCCATGTGACACTGTCATAAATAATTGCATGCCGAGAACATATGGCCCTATTTGATACACATTAATATAAAAATGAGAATGAAAAAATAGTCGTTACGGATCCCAAATAAGAGATGTAAAATCAAATATGGTGGCTTGATGTGATGGATAACGGTTACATTTTTCATTTTAATGGACAAATAATGAGAAACAAATGGGGGCTATATATATATAAAAAAAAAACTCTCTATTTTTTATTTTTTTTATAGAGTTAATACTTAAAAATGAAATTTCAATATACTCTTTATTTTAACTTCTTAAAATAGAGAGTGTGTTTGATTTTCTAAATTTAGATAGTCAAACTGACTCTCGATTCTTAATATACAATGATTGCATTTAATACACTACAATTTAAATTATTCAAATTACGTTTAAATTGATTGGCTATTAACATATAAAAAAATTGTGTTAAATAAGATATAAGAAGAAATGATTAATATTTATTTAATTGAAAAAATAAAATAAAGTCAAAATAGAAAGCTTGTTAGAATATATGAAAATTTCACTTTGTAAGTTTAAAGATGCGCTCTTTTATGTAGAAGATGCTCTTTGTAAATAGAGAGTTTTTAAAAGACGCTCTAATGATGCTCGGACAATAAATCGAAAGACTAATTCCCATTTCAATAATGTTTTAGTACCAATGATGTTTAACACATTTAAATAACGATATGTATAAACGGGAGATTTTTATAAATGGCCTACTACTATTCATTTTTGGTAAAATGTCTATAATACCCTTAATGAAATAATTTATCATATATTGCACAAGATATCCTTAATTTATTGTGATAGTCTTAAATTCCTCTATTTCTCTCATTTCGAGTTTTAATATATAATTTCATCCTTTGATCTAACAAATTAGCATAATCTGTAATATAATTATCATGTAATTTACTAAGATTATCAAATTCCTTCGATAATATATCCATAATCTCTAATTGAGAATAAATATTTTCTATTTTTTCCATTAATCTATCTAACAGATTATCTAATCCTTTAATTGTATAACCTGGCATTATTCAAATAATTCCTTGCAAACTTTATGAATAATAACATATTTAGATAAGTTTTTTGCAAACATGAACAGTAATAATCCCTACGATTCTTTCAAGATATTAGAAGAATTCTTTCTAAATTTAACAAAGATAATAATTTTACCTTACTTTTGATCTTAAATCTGTATTCTTAGAACCGAGTGACCTTCAGGCTCTGAATCTGCAAACTGCTCCCTTAAACGGCCTCTTGCCTCAATGGGAATTCTGCTATTTCAGCTTCTTGCCCTCACTGTATCTTTTCTTAGAATTAAGAATAAAGATCTTAAGTAAAGAAAATTCTTTCTTTGTTAAAGTAAGAAAGAGATTATCTTCTTCAATCTATCAAGAATCTATGGGATAGAAAGTTTAGAAACTCATATCTTTCTGATATCAAAAGATTGAGATTTTATTTCTATAATGATTTATACAAGATTTATATTGTATACAAGGGGTTTCCAGAAAAACTGGTTTTGAAAGCTTAAGGAAAGAGAATGGTTTCTAACTCGAGATGTCCCATTCTTTCCCAAATGCCTCTATTTATACATGATTCAAACTCACTATTATTGATCTATTACATCATTGCATACATCAGATTTTTGAAAAAAAAGGCTCACATGCCTCTCTATTCTTTTCCTCCTGGGATCTACATTTTCACATGCCTTCTTTGAATTTTTATTAAAGGGACCTCCTTTCTTCTATTATTGCCTTATCATCTTTGGCTCCATATGCAGCTGGCTAGATGCTTTTATATTATTGCTTCTCCATCTTTGGCTTTATTTGCAGCTGGCTAGATGCTTTGATAGTGGTAGGTCCTTTTTCATTTATCAATCCTTCAATTTTGTCTACACGTGGGGCACTCCCTCAATCTGCATGATTCTTGGATTGTTGTTGGACTTCCACTAATTTGATGGGTATCAAATTTTAAGATATATTCCTTCAAAATTGTAGATTTTTCTTTTCCATTGTTTGTAAGGAGGGTCCATCCTTCATATTGGCACAAGCATCTGAATTTTTTATCATATAAGTTCTTTGCAATGTTGTAAAGAACTTTCATCCCCAAAACTCTCCGGGATTTTATCCATGATCTATTGATTTTTGGCAATGGTTTATTATTTCGGCCAACTTCAATCTGGAAATCTCGGCCAACATATCCAATTGTAATGATATGTTCAGCAGGATAATATATCCTTCCATCAACTTCAGGACTTATTGAATAAAATTTGATATAAATCGATCTTCCTTGAGCAAATTTTGAAACTTCTGCCCTGAATATATCATCAAATTTTTCAATTTCTTTTAAATCTTTTCCTGGATAAATCAAATCCAGAAATCCATAATCTGCTGCCATTTTGACCATGAAAGGGTCTGCATCTTTGGTAATTATTAATCTTGGATAAACATGATCCCCTGATGAAATAAAATAAGATTCATTTTCTTCCAATTCATAAACAATTTTGGCAAATGATCTATATTCTTCTTCTTTTGATGACAAAGGGGTATCATCATCTTCATCAGTTTTGATTCTTATAACTCTTGTATGCTCATCACTATTTTTTATAGTCACCTTCCGGGGACTTGATATGTCTCTTTTGATATTGCTGGGTCCACTGCTGCTTCCTGGCTGTGTACCTGTTTGTATTTTTGAGATTGTATCAATTGGCATTTCCTGTTTGGTATCTAATGACTCGAATTGTGAAGTAATATCAACAATTCTGT
>NC_036239.1:4901074-4917316 GCF_002742605.1 Olea europaea var. sylvestris
TATTTTTTGATTGACAATAATAAAATACTACACACTCAGCATTTTTACATTCTTTTATCATTTTATCATACTTTTGTTTTATAATTTCAATACTTGTCAGTTCTTTTAATTTTTCATAATATCTTGCTTTTTCTTTATATCTTTCTTGTTTTAATTTTAATATCTGTTTTTCTTGAGTTTTAGTTATTTCTCCAGGTATTAATAATTCATCTAAAATTTTATTATTTATTAATCTTATTCTTTCTAACTTTCTATCTAAAATATTTTTAGTTTTTTCCATTATATTTTATGATGATTCATATATTTCTTTATAATACAACTCATTTTCAAATATTTCACAAATTATTTCATATGTACGTCTATCTTTGATAAATCCTATAATTAATTTATGTAATATTTGTTCCTTTATTTCTCTAGGTAAATTCCTAGTTATATATAATGTTATTATTTTTAGTTTATTAGGGATAGGGTTGTAAAATATATAACATCCTTTTTCTTCAATACATTGATAATAATTATTTATTTTTAAGATTTCCATGATCTCTATGGCTCTGATACCAACTCTATGGGTGCTACTATGAGCGAACAAAAATCTAATAATCTAATAATCAAAATATCAAAATTTTTAATTTCATAAATTCTTAAGTAATTCTTCAAAGTCTAATAATGTTTGAGAATTTATAATATCAATATCTGTTATCATACCTATATCTGTTCTAAAAGGTATATCATATTTTGAAATATTTTTCTTCCTTTTTTCCAATTTATCTATAATATCTTGTATATCTTTTATGATTATTGACCTTACAATTCCTTTAGCGAAATTTTCTAATAAGTTTTAAAACATTTTAATATTTCTTGTGATGCATATAATTGTTCTTGATATCCTATCTTATCAATTTCTTTTTCAAACTTAATTTCTTTTTTATTTTTAACAACCTTTTTTATATTATATGGTCCTCTCTTATATTTGGGTTTTTCTATTTTATGATTAGTCATTAATAATTCTCACAAATTTTTAGAAAAATTATATGTTAATTTTTTAAGGACTTAAATAGAAGATTTATATTGGATAAAGGGTTGTTTTTTAATATTTGTTTAAGGGTATTTTAGGTAATCCAAAATGTTTAGAAAAGTCAAAGGCTATTTTGAAAAATCCTTCCTTTATTTAGGTCAATTTGAGGTATTTCCCTGTATAAACTAATGGATCCGATATCATTTTATTCAATTTTATCAATCATTTAACCCTACACATGCTATCACTTAGACGATACTATGTAAATTGTCCACGTTTGAGCTCCACTCTTTAAAAAATTATTTTTTTTCTAATTCGTTTTTAATTACCTGTTCACTAAAAAATCGTTAGTACAAAATTTATTTTTCTAAAAATAGGCTCAAGCAATAATATCGTTCTTAATCTCTAGACAATAATCACTCGAAATATAATCTCTAGACAATAATCACTCGAAATAATGAACGACGTTACTCATTGATACCATGTCTCTAAATTATAACACCAAAAAAACTTGTCGTTTCAAGCCGCTTATTGATCCCTATTTTAAGCCCTGTTTGGTTCTAATTTTTCAAGCCCAAAAATCAATTTTTTAACATTTACTTAACATAGTTAGCCGTCATTTTTGACTCGTTCACTCACAGGTAAGACCCATTTTCTCCCTAACAGTAAAAAAATTGATTCTCATAATCAGTACCAATTAGGCTCTAAGAGTAAAATGTATTTAAAAATATTAACATTCTTAAAAATTTATTGTTAAAAAATAAGAAATTTTTTTAAATTTACTTGTAAAATTATTTTTATGAAAGAATGTGTATGTCAAAATGAGTTAATATATATATTTGAAAAAATGGGACTCGGTATAGTACTCATTTTACACCCATTAACTTATTTTGGAATTTACTACTTGTACAAAAAATGGTACAAAAATGATTATTGAAAATGATGTGGAGGAAAAAAATTGGATGAAAAAAGTTGATTATGTTTTAAATTGACAAATGATAAAGAGTTACGTGGACATTATGTGATCCTTATGTAAATCTTGATGTATATGTAGTAATATTCATTTATTTTATGGTTTGTTATATGATCATTTTCAACCACAAATTCACACAATAAAATATTCTATACGTATAACAATTTTTTTTTTCTATTTTTCAGCAATACATTTTTCTAAAAATATTATTCAAAACTATTTTTCTTTCCAATTAATAAGAATTAAGACCATGTTTGATAGCATTGATTTTTCATGAAAAATATTTTTCATTTCCACCCAATTTGCATTGTTTGATTGTTAAAAAATTTCATGAAATTTGACGATATGTATAAACTAATGGATCCGATATCATTTTATTCAATTTTATCAATCATTTAACCCTACACATGCTATCACTTAGACGATACTATGTAAATTGTCCACGTTTGAGCTCCACTCTTTAAAAAATTATTTTTTTTCTAATTCGTTTTTAATTACATGTTCACTAAAAAATCGTTATTACAAAATTTATTTTTCTAAAAATAGGCTCAAGCAATAATATCGTTCTTAATCTCTAGACAATAATCACTCGAAATAATGAACGACGTTACTCATTGATACCATGTCTCTAAATTATAACACCAAAAAAGCTTGTCGTTTCAAGCCGCTTATTGATCCCTATTTTAAGCCCTGTTTGGTTCTAATTTTTCAAGCCCAAAAATCAATTTTTTAACATTTACTTAACATAGTTAGCCGTCATTTTTGACTCGTTCACTCACAGGTAAGACCCATTTTCTCCCTAACAGTAAAAAAATTGATTCTCATAATCAGTACCAATTAGGCTCTAAGAGTAAAATGTATTTAAAAATATTAACATTCTTAAAAATTTATTGTTAAAAAATAAGAAATTTTTTTAAATTTACTTGTAAAATTATTTTTATGAAAGAATGTGTATGTCAAAATGAGTTAATATATATATTTGAAAAAATGGGACTCGGTATAGTACTCATTTTACACCCATTAACTTATTTTGGAATTTACTACTTGTACAAAAAATGGTACAAAAATGATTATTGAAAATGATGTGGAGGAAAAAAATTGGATGAAAAAAGTTGATTATGTTTTAAATTGACAAATGATAAAGAGTTACGTGGACATTATGTGATCCTTATGTAAATCTTGATGTATATGTAGTAATATTCATTTATTTTATGGTTTGTTATATGATCATTTTCAACCACAAATTCACACAATAAAATATTCTATACGTATAACAATTTTTTTTTTCTATTTTTCAGCAATACATTTTTCTAAAAATATTATTCAAAACTATTTTTCTTTCCAATTAATAAGAATTAAGACCATGTTTGATAGCATTGATTTTTCATGAAAAATATTTTTCATTTCCACCCAATTTGCATTGTTTGATTGTTAAAAAATTTCATGAAATTTGTTTTCCAACTTCCCTCCACACGTGCTAAATTCATGGTTTTGTGGAAAATCAATTCTTACCATTTCGGTGAGAATTGGATTTCTAGCCACATTTTTTTGACAATTGTAACAAATTTTATCTTTTTAATTGACAATTTTCATGAAAAACAAAATTAAACGAACATCAAAAAACAAAAAAATTCAATATTTTTTAGGTGAAAAATTATATTTATTAAATATATTTAATTGTCAATTTCCAATCAAAAAAATTCTAGACAATTCAATTTTCTAAAATTTATTTTTTTCAACCCAAATTACATCTTTATAATAAAACGGATCCTAAGACTCTTTAATAAAAAAGTTGATTAATTTATATCACATTTCTTTTGTGGGTCCATACAGCACCTAAGCCTTACTTCCTCTCTCTCTCTCTCTCTCTCTTTCCTCGCCTTGCCCTCTTTAATCAGTATATAAAACCACCATTCCTCCTCTTTCTTCACTGCCCCACAAACAGCGATTCCCATTTCTCAATTTTCTCACCGGAAACAGTCACGAGCCACCGTCAGGCCCAACTAGTTTCTTTATCTCTACACCAAAGATGAGTTCTGCAGCTGCTCTATACTACGCTGGATGCGAAGATAACCACTATCAACCCCACTTTCTTGATTCTTGCTCTCTTTGCCGCAGACCACTTGGCCACAACAGTGACATCTTCATGTACAGGTTAGCCAAGAATTTAAATTGTAATTTTATACTTAAAATTATTTCCTTGTATGTAATACTGAGCAAGATTTTAGCTTTCCTATTTTTGACCTTTTTTTATGGGGGACATGGAATTATGGAAAGTATCTGATATGGATAGAAATATTGTGTTATGCAGAGGAAATACACCATTTTGTAGCCAAGAATGCAGGCAAGAGCAGATAGAAACAGATGAAGCCAATGAAAAAAGATGGAAAATTTCTTCTTCAAAGAGAAGCAATCACTCCACAACTAAAGAAAATAATACCAAGAAAGTTGTACGGACAGGCACAGTTGCAGTGGCTTAAATACAAAAATAGTAACAAGAAACTATCAGTAATTTCATAATTTCCAAGGCCTCTGATGCACAAAAACTGCTGGAATTTGATCTGTAAATAGATCGGAGGCAGGCATCAGAACAAGAGAGTCCATGTTCTACCAGTATCACACAACTGTGATTTTTTTTTTCTTTTTTTGTTTTTTTTTTGTTTTAAACAATTAATGGCCCTCTGATATTTATATAAATCAGGGGCCTTAATTGGGATGCCATAAACTATAAGATCTTTGTAATCTGAAATAATCAGTGAAGAAGAAGGCATAAAATTAAAATCATAAGGATTTTTGCAGCTAATTATTTAATTGTTGGAAACTTGCTGCGACTGAATTGCTGGCCAGGGAATCTACAGGGTGACTGATTAATAATTTAATTTTTTGTTAGTTGGAATTAAAAATTCCAAAAAAAATATCAAGAGAAAATTAAAATTCGACCAGTTCGGTTATAAAGCTGCAGAAAAAATGACAATCAGGATCATCGTTGCTTCTGATGATTGATGTGGGTTGCTTTTGATGATTGATGTGGATGCGAACTCCTATGATCATTCTACTTGGCAAATTGTACATTCCAACTTTAATATTTCGTAATTTTCAGAGTTCAAACTTGAAACATTTATTTGCGTTTTATTAATCGTTCGATTTATTTATTTATTTATTTTTATTACAGTGAAAAGCTGTAACGGAATTAGTATTTTTAAAATTGTAAATTCCAACTTTAATATTTCGTAATTTTCATAGTTCAAGCTTCAAACATTTATTTGCATTTTAATTAATTAATTAATTATTATTATAGTGAAAAGCTGCAACGGAAATAGTATTTTTAAATTTACATTTATGCTTTCCTGTTATTTTTAAATTAGAAAATCGAACTGAAATCTACTTTTGAAATTATCAACACCATGTCGCATGACCCGTTTATGAAATGGTTTTGAATTGGACAAAATTGTTCTAAATTGTAAATTGGAACTGTGTGGCTAAAATTTTGGCGTTTTAACTGTTTTTTGAAATCAAATCCCGATATAAAAATTAAAATTTTAAATTTCTGCCAAAATTTAGTGCTAGTTGGGGGTTAAATTTATGGAAAATGATGAACGTACAGGGGCACTGTCAAGTGAGAAAGAGGTGAGGGTGGGCTCGACAATTTTTTTAATACGTGTGGGGCCCGATCCCAAACAGTGTGAACCGAGCTCCCGTATGTGGAGCTCGGTCCTAAGTTTATTAATGGCCATCTTACTTTATATTTAACATCATTATGATCATTCAATTTGATTTTATTTCATCATAGTCATTCAACTTTATACTTGACGTCATCATGACTGCTCAATTTGATTTTATTTTGCTATGATATAAATGAATGGGTTTGCTCTAGTTGCATGAAATGGGCCAAATGTTTTGATGGGCTTAGACATGGACTTACCCAAATCCACAAGCCCATTCTTAATGGACTGGTAACCATTTCACTATCTTTCAGAAGCACATTTCAAACGACAATTTCCCTTCTATTATTTTGATCGGGAATGCTCCAGTAGGCAAAAACTATAACCCTCCTCAGAAGCCGTTCGCCCGGAGCCCTATCTTCGGCAGAAACTCCTGGGAACACTCCGGATGATGCCACTGTGCGAAGGCTTTACATCACTCTTAGGTATATAGCTCTTTCTCAACTTCACAAAACATGCTCCTGTGTTCTTGTAGGAAAAAAAAAGAGTAAATTGCTCACTTTTGGCAAAATTTTCGGTGGGACCCGTTGGTCCAATTTGGAAGATCGAAGTTGATTATTGTTCTCCTCCGTGAGAGTATCGAAATCATATATTTATTTGCTAAAATTGATGAATAGATAAATGAGAAATTGGAGCTCAAAGTTGACCATTGGAAGATGATTTTATGTGGGAAAATAGCTCGTCTCACATAGGAAAAGAAAGAAAGCAAGAACCACTTTAAATATGGTTGCACATTGGAAGGGTGTAATCATGTGTAACATAGAGGCTCTCTCCACGTGCGCGCGCAGGGGGGTGCAAATCACGGATCGAAATTGCCTTCGGACCTTGAACTTATGTGCAGACACGACCTACGTACACGAATGTCGGACCGAACGGAATAAAAATTGACCCCTTTGGAGAGCCCATGTTTTGCAATTTTTTTCTTGCTTTCTCCATTGACTTTTGAATTTCTGAAACTTCCAAAACTCCCAAAAATTGAAGTGACTCCAATGTTAATTGCCATAAAGTTAATGGCAGATTTATGCTATATTAAATCTCAAGTTTTTCAGCAATTAAACATATGAAAAATCTCACCAGAAAACACACGAAATTCTCTTTGCACGAAAAATTCCCAAATTCTGTCGTCATCTTTCTGTCTAGTGAAGTCATCGTAGTGGTGATATTGTTCAGACGCTAAATCGGTTTGTCGAAGTAGTTTCTGTGGTGCTCAAATTCTGCTGGTTTTGTCGCTATATCCTGGGAACAGACGCTCGGACTAGACCTTAAGTACTTACGATGAGGGAGCGAATCTGTTTTAAGGAAACTGTGATTATATAGGCCTCGGGTTAAAAGTCTATTTTCAGATTTATATGCTTTCCAGTTTAAATCTCTGTGCATTTCTTTATTTGCAGATTTACATGCTTTTTCAGATTTATTTAACTTTCAATTTAAATCTCTATTTTCTAGAATTTATATTACGTTTGTGTTTCTACAAATAATATAATTGTTGTACTTAATTTGTTTTAATTCTCACAATTTAGATAATATTTTGTATATACGAACCGGGATATGAAACCGTGTTTATGAAAATTCAAATTCTGTGTTATTTAAATTATTTTATGAAAACAAATAGTTTGTCCAAAATCCGTGTTGTTTAAGTTATTATAAAGTTTCTGCAAATTCTGTTGTTGTGTCACTGCCAAATACGGTGAGCTGCTTGGCATATAGGGTAAGCTGTCAAATACGGTGAGCTATCTGACAAATACCGTAAGCTGCCATATACGTTGAATTGAACTTCAAATACGGTAAGCAATTGCCAAATACAGTATACGATAATCCGATTTCATTAATACCACTATATTCCAACAAACTTAAAACAGATTCCTAAAGGAAAAATTAGTTTCTTATATTGTTAATTTTAGAAACTAATTTTTTTATTTTTATTTTCAGAAATGGCAAATGAATTGACCAACATGGATGTGACCCAAATTGTGCCTACTGGAAATCAGGCTATAAGCTCAACTGTGGCTCAAGGGCCAAGCTCTGTTGTAGCTCAGACTGTGGCTAGATTGCCAAGTCATTTTGTAAGTCAAACTGTGGCTCCAACAACTGACCATACCATTAGTGTTCCGGTTAATCATGAAGAAAAATCGGAAAAATTCAATGGTGTGAATTTCTAAAGGGGGCAGTAGAAAATGCTATTTTACCTGACCACTTTGAATCTTGCGAGATTCTTGACTGAGACTGCTCCAAAACTCAATGAGGGTGAAGGACATGTTCAAGCAATGCGTGCACTCGATGCTTGGAACCACTCGAATTTTCTGTGCCAAAACTATATTATGAACAACTTAGCAGACACGCTATACTATGTGTATAGTACTATGAAAACTGCTAAGGAACCATGGGAGTCTTTGGATAGAAGATATAAAACTGAGGATGCCGGGGCTAAAAAGTTCATTGTCGACAGATTCCTAGACTATAAAATGGTGGACTCCAAAATAGTTATCAGTCAAGTGCAAGAACTCCTAGTGATTCTTCAAGAAATTCATGCCGAAGGGATGATTTTGAGTGAAACTTTTCAAGTGGCTGCAATTATTGAAAAATTATCTCCCGCATGGAAAGATTTCAAGAATTATTTAAAGCACAAGCGAAAGTAAATGAACGTCGAAGAACTAATTGTTAGACTTCGAATTGAAGAAGACAACAAGAGTTTCGAAAAGAAGTGGTTCAATCCTGGTGCTGCTAAAGCTAATGTTGTGGAGAATGGTCAAAGTAGTAAGATATACAAAAACAAGTCTAGGTCATCCATTGGCAAAATGACCAAGCTAGGACCAAAAGGCAAAATTTCTAAGAAGAAATTTCAAGGGAAATACTTCAACGTGACAAAGTGGGCCATAAGTCTTCGGAGTGCAGATTGTCAAAGAAGAAGAAAGAAGCAAATGTGGTTGACTACATGGCACAAGATGTGTCGGAGCTGAATCTCTCAGCTGTCATTTCTGAAGTGAACATGGTGGGTTCAAACACTAAGGAGTGGTGGATTAACACCGGTGCTACGAGGCATGTGTGCTCTGATAAGGAGCTGTTTGCAGCGTTTGAAGAAATTGAGAATGGGGAGAAGTTATTCATGGAAAATTCAATAACTTCAGAAATCAAAGGTCAAGGAAAGGTGATTCTGAAGATGACATCAAGAAAAGAGCTGACTCTTAACAATGTGCTATACGTGCCGAAAATTCGCAAGAACCTAGTGTCCGGGTCGCTTTTGAATAAGCATGGCTTTCACATTGTATTTGAGTCAGACAAAGTTATTTTGTCAAAAAGTGGAATGTTTGTCGGAAAATGATATATTTACGATGGTATGTTTAAACTGAATGTAATGGTTGTTAAACCAAAAATGAATAAAGTAAACTTTTCTACTTATTTGCTTAAGTATTCCAATTTGTGGCATGGTAGACTAGGACATGTTAACTATGATACTTTTCGAATACTAGTTAACTTGAATTGCATACCCGAGTTCTACATTGATTCAAAACATTAGTGTGAAACTTGTGTTGAGACAAAATTGACAAGGTCATCATTTAAATCAATTGAACGGAACACATAACCACTTGATTTAATTCACAGCGACGTATGTAATTTAAAACTCATACAAACAAGAGGTGGCAACAAGTATATCATTACTTTTGTCGACGATAGTACCAAATACTGTTATATGTATTTGCTAAAAAGTAAAGATTAAGCTATAGAGAAATTTGTTCTCTATAAGAGTGAAGTTGAAACTCAACTTAATAAGAAAATTAAGGTGTTAAGAAGCAATCGAGGTGGTGAGTATGAAGTACCATTTGTGGAATTCTGTGCACAACACGGAAACATATATAAAACCACCGCACCTTATTCACCGTAACAAAATGGTGTTGCTGAACGGAAAAATCGCACTTTAAAGGAAATGATGAATGCAATACTAGTAATTTCTAGGTTATCTCAGAACATGTGGGGAGAAGCTGTGTTATCAACAAATTATCTTTTAAATAAGGTATCCCGAAAGAAAATAGAAAAAACCCCTTATGAGTTATGGAAAGGAAGAAAGTCTTCCTATAAATACTTACGAGTGTGGGGGTGTCTTGTCAAAGTGGCCGTTCCAATACCAAAAAAGGCAAGGATAGGGCCAAAACGGTAGATTGCATCTTCATTGGCTATGCACACAATAGTAGTGCTTATCGATTTCTTGTGTATGATTCTAAAATTCCAGACATACACAGAAACACGATATTAGAATCAAGAAATGTTTCATTCTTTGAACATGTATTTTCGTACAAGTCCAAAGAGGAAGCAAGCTCCTCCAAACGAACATATGAGACTATAACTGAAAATAGTCATGACGAAAAACTAGAAGAGAAGATTGAGGTTAGACGTAGCAAACGAGAAATGACAGAAAAATCATATGGTCCTGATTTTCTAACCTATATGCTAGAAAGTGAACCTCAAAGTTATCAAGAGGCTATGAATTCCTTGGAAGGACCTCAAGGGAAGGATGTCATTAAAAGTGAGATAGATTCTATATCGCAAAATCATACATGGGAGCTAGTGGATCTTCCTCCAGGAAGCAAACCACTAGGCTATAAATGGATTTTCAAAAGAAAAATGAGAGCAGATGGAACTATTGAAAGGTACAAGCCCAGATTAGTAATAAAATGTTACCAACAAAGGGAAAGCCTTGATTACTTTGATACGTATTCTCCAATGACGAGAATAACATCCATTAGGTTGATATTTGTGATTTTCGCTTTGTGAAATCTTGAAGTACATCAAATGGATATTAAAACTGTCTTTCTAAATGAAGATTTAGAAGAAGAAATCTATATGAAACAACACGAGGGGTTTTCGTCACCAGGGAAGGAAAAGAAAGTTTGTAAATTGGTGAAGTCACTATATGACTTAAAACAAGCACCCAAACAATGTCATGAAAAAATTGATAATGTCATGATAGAGAGTGGATTTATAATTAATGAGTGTGACAAATGTGTTTACGTCAAAGACACTAAAGATGGTTATGTCATTTTGTATCTTTACGTTAACGACATGCTTATTGTTGGTAGTGACAATAAGATGATTGAATCTACTAAAAATATGTTGAATTCGAGATTTGACATGAAAGATATGGGTTTAGATGATGTTATATTTGGAGTCAAAATCTCAAGAACATCAGATGGGCTTGTTCTAAGTCAGTCACATTATGTAGACAGAATTTTGGAAAAGTTCAATAAGGATGATACTGGCTTGGCTAGAACACCGATAGATACAAGTCAACATCTATCTAAAAACAAAGGTGAAAGTGTCTCTCAAGTAGAATACTCGAGAGTTATTGGAAGTCTAATGTACTTGATGAATTGTACAAGACCAGACATAGCCTACACAGTCAGTAAACTGAGCAGATACACAAGTAATCCTGGAGCTAATCACTGGAAAGGAATAGTAAGAGTACTAAGGTACTTAAGATATACTCGTGATTATGGACTACATTATACCAAATATCCAGCGATCATTGAAGGATACAGTGATGCTAATTGGATATCTGATATAAAAGACTCAAAGTCCATTAGTGGATTTGTGTTCACATTGGGAGGTGCTGCCATATCGTGGAAATCCTCTAAGCAAACAGTTATAGCCAGATCTACGACGAAATCTGAGTTTATAGCTCTAGATAAATGTGGTGAAGATGTCGAATGGTTGCGCAACTTCTTAGAGGATATTCCAAGATGGTCAAAACTTGTGCCAGCAATTTGCATATATTGTGACAGTCAATCAACAATAGGAAGGGCACAAAGTAACATGTACAATGGTAGGTCTAGACATATACGTCGTAAACACAATACCATAAGACAACTACTCTCAAATGGAGTTATCAGTATGGACTACGCAAGATCAAAAGATAACATTGCAGATCCGCTAACCAAAGGATTAAATAGAGAGTTAGTTGGAAAATCATCGAAAGGAATGAGACTTAAGCCCTTGAATGAATAAGTCATTACAAAGAAAACCCAATCTAGTTGACTGGAGATCCCAAGATCTAGGTTCAAAGAGACAACCTAATTGTAAAAGCTTAATAAAATCACTATGGGGGTGTTTCCTCCTGTCCATTCCTATGATATGACAGTGATGCCTGTAAGGATGAAGGATAAGCAATAGGCTTTTAATGATTCTTATGCGTCGAAATTCGAACCAAGTAATGCGGGTTACTTGTAATAAGAAATCACCTATGTGAGAGAGAAGTGGGGCCGCTTCTAAGAGAATTGTGTGGGGCTCAATTCTTAAGAACTCTCACAGAACCAGGCATATGTTCATGGCCAAAACGAACATAATAATGAGAACTGAATTGTGTTAGGAAGAGTCCTATATGGAGTATATCATTGTTTACATAAATGGTAGAACGGTTCAAGGACAACACGTCTACTGGTCAGCTAGTAAAGTAAATATGCTTTCACAAGGGAAGGTTCAAAGAGTAATACCTACCTATCCTATGCAGGCTTCAACCGTTGAACTTTATCACCTAGTCTTGTGTCTCATGGTTACCAAGTCTCGTGTTTGACGGTCTCATGTCTCTCCCAATTTTCATTCATGTGGGGGATTGTTGGAAAAAAAGAGTAAATGGGTCACTTTTGACAAAATTTTCGGTGGGACCCGTTGGTCCGATTTGGAAGATCGAAGTTGATCATTGTTTTCCTTCATGAGAGCATCGAAACCATATATTTATTTGTCAAAATTGATGAATGGATGAATGAGAAATTGGAGCTCAAAATTGACTATTGGAAGATGGTTTTATGTGGGAAAATAGCTTTTGTCCCACATAGGAAAAGGAAGAAAGCAAGAACCACTTTAAATATGGTTGCACATTGAAAGGGTGTAATCATGTGTAGCATAAAGGCTCTCTCCACGTGCGCGCGCAAGAGGTGCAAATCACGGACCGAAATTACCTTTGGACCTTGAACTTGTGTGTGGGCGCGACCTACGTACACGAATGTCGGACCGAACGGAGCAAAAATTGGCCCCTTTGGAGAGCCCACATTTTGCAATTTTTTTCTTGCTTTCTCCATTGACTTTTGAGTTTCTGAAACTTCCAAAACTCCCAAAAATTGAAGTGACTCCAATGTTAATTGCCATAAAGTTAATGGCAGATTTATGCTCTATTAAATCTCAAGTTTTCCAGCAATTAAACATATGAAAAATCTCACCAGAAAACACACGAAATTCTCTCTGCACGAAAAATTCCCAAATTCTACCGTCATCTTCTTTCTGTCTAGTGAAGTCGTCGTGGTGGTGATATTGTTCAGACGCTAAATAGGTTCGTCGGAGTAGTTTCTGTGGTGCTCAGATTCTGCTAGTTTTGTCACTGTATCCTGGGAAACAGACGCTCGGACTAGACCTTAAGCACTTACGGTGGGGTGAATCTATTTTAAGGAAACTGTGATTACACAGGCCTCGAGTTAAAAGTCTATTTTCAGATTTATATGTTTTCCAGTTTAAATCTCTGTGCATTTCTTTATTTGCAGATTTACATTCTTTTCAGATTTATTTAACTTTCTGTTTAAATCTCTATTTTCTGGAATTTATATTACGTTTGTGTTTCTGCAAATAATATAATTGATGTACTTAATTTGTTTTAATTCTCACAATTTAGATAATATTTTGTATATACGAACCGGGATATGAAACCGTGTTTATGGAAATTCAAATTCTGTGTTATTTAAATTATTTTATGAAAACAAATAGTTTGTCCAAAATCCGTGTTGTTTAAGTTATTATAAAGTTTATGCAAATTCTGTTGTTATGTCACTGCCAAATACGGTAAGCTGCTTGTCATATACAATAAGCTGCCATATACGGTGAATTGAACTGTCAAATACGGTAAGCAATTGCCAAATACGGTATGCGATAATCCGATTTCATTAACACCGCTATATTCCAACAGTTCTTTCTCAGTTCCACAGTAAAGCCTCGAAACTTTCGAGCTTATTCAATCTTCTTACTACAATAGCTCAAATTCTATTTCTTTTGTTTTCAAATTTGATTTTTTTCAACAATTTGTTGAATTTAATTGTAATCATACTAAGAATCAAGAATCACAAAACAATAAATTAAATAATCAAATTCATACTTACAGAAGCCATCGTTGATATGAATAATAGCAGCTAGATCTTCTCCCTTGCTCCTCACAAAATATTAGCCATCAATGGGGCAAACTAATAAAAACAAGATGTAGAGGAGATGAGACCTAGCATTTATATAGGAAATTATCAAACCATCCCATTACGACTTAAATTCTAATTATGGTTTATATATATTTTCAGCCCACATACTTAAAATTATCACATCATATTAAGTATAACACGTAAGGTATAAAAGGCCCTATTGATCACTTAATAAATTTGGCCCAATCACAAATATAATTATGAGTCATATGTCTAACCTGTAAAATTTACAGTCGAATGTAAAACCCACATTTTGAATTATTCCAACACAATTTTCGCCATTTAGGAATTTTTATAACACTTCAAGCACCGTGATTAATTCGAATGAAAAGCATAAAATTGCTTTTGATATAGCAAGAATGATCATACAAGAAAAAGCTTCTCTCTTACAGAAAGTGGCAATTAATTTCTGCTCGTATGTACTTGTAAAAATAATGAAAATGCTTATAAAAGGGCAGGTGGCGTTTGTATTTTTCAAATTTGTATTTGAAGATAAATTGGAAATGTGATGTTAAAGTGTGCTTAACATCTTTATATTATGGAGGCGCAATGATGTAGTCCAAATAAAACTGAATTCATTGATGATTGGCCCGTCTGGTGAATGTGACTTAGTTTGGCCCATAATTGTTTTTCATCTTGCATTACTTAATGACACGATTTAATGGAAGGCTGAGATAAAGACAAGTGTTGCTGGCTGAACCGTTGGATGCATTGTGACCTTTTATATTCCTTGACTCTGATTTTTCTGGCATTCGAGATTATTCTAGGGTTTCAGTCTTCTTCTTCGTCTTTGTGATTTCTCTCTGAAAATCCTTGGTTTTCGATCTGTAATTTTGAGTCTTCTGGTATTCTTGGTGATGTCCATGTTGACCTACAGTTGACTTCTCGTTTTGATTATAACAAACAAGTTTTATTTAACAATTGTATTTGAGTGATTATAGAAGTTTATGACAAGCGTGGACAAAATGATGCTTTCGAAGCTCTCGCAAGATTGGACAAAGTTGAAACCAAGTTACACATCAAGACGACGATCACTTCATCAAGTTAAACAAAGAAGAAATTAGAAGAAAATAAATTTAGACACCTTGATTTCAAATGCTAAGGTAAAACACTTTATATTTGACATATACGTCATTTGAAACTCAAGAAACGTTCTTCGCACGACAAACACGATTTTTGCATAAAGAAAAGCATGAACCTATTATATACTCTAAGAAATGTCAAAAAGTCCATAAAACATGTTAGAAACATTCTTCATGAATTTACATCTTGTTACATTATTTAAAGAAGGAAAATTCCAAAAACGTGCTGAGCAAGAGGACGCATTCGATAGGTCTAACGGACGTCCGGTATGACAAGTTTGTCCAACGATCAAGAAATCGAACGTTCTAACTTCTGAACAAAAAACGGTTACTTGACCGTCTGGTAAGATTGTGGACGTCCGGTATCCTCGTCTGGTAGAACAAAACTTTTGACCGTTTTGTTGCTATAAATACCAGATCACTTTGCATTCAATATAGAGACTTTGATGAGCATTTAAAGTGAGATATTACTAATATATCTGCTCAATCATCTTTATATATTTATTTCTTCAACTTATTTATATTAGAAAAATATTTGATTGATCCAACTTTTGGAAATCATTTTTATCAAAGTGTTTTTCTTATCTAACACTTGAACTTCAATCATTGCTATCTATTAAACTATTAGTCATCTTCTCTTGTTGTATTCAATTTCAATTATATCATTTATTGCAAGAGAAGTCTTCACTTGTATACTCCTTATTTTTCACATGTGGGTCGAGTTGAAGTCTCGAAAATTTCAACATTGTAAAGGAACGGTACTCCTTGTTTGTAAGTCACTGAAAGCGTTGTAAGAAGGTTGGATTGCACCATAAGTCAATCAATATAGTGAAAAAGACATTGCTCGTGACGGAGAGCTTGGTAACAGGGGACGTAGATCGTGATTGGATCGAACCTCCTTATTACATCATTTACACTCTCTTTTTCCTTCCTCTTATTACTTTTGTGTTATCTTGTTTATTCAGAGTTATTTATTTAAATTTGCGTTTATTTTCGAAAAAGTATCAAATAATCAATTCACCCCCTTTTGGTTAATTGTTCTTGGGCTTTCAATTGGTATCAGAGCTTGGTACTCTTTTTTTTTTTTTTTTTTTTTTTTTTTTTTTTTTTTAATTTTTTTTTTTTTGATAACCCAGGTGTCCCAGCTTAGTCGGACTAAATCCTGGACCTCTAGCCCCCGGCCCCTCAGTGACTAGTGGAGGTAAATCGCAGGTTGTGCCCTTGTTAG
>NC_036239.1:4917578-4946761 GCF_002742605.1 Olea europaea var. sylvestris
GTCTTAAAGGTTTTGATCGTAAATTTACTTCGGAGGAATGGAGTCCATTGAGGACATTGATCGAGAATACTAAGGATGTAAATACATATCCTTTGGAAAAGCTCTACGGTACATTAATGACCTATGAGCTAAACAACGCTGAGGTTAAGGAGAAAACGAGAAAAAGCAAGGAGGAATCAAATGAGCCTCCCAAACGACAAATAGCATTAAAATCGAAAATTGAAGAAG
This sequence comes from Olea europaea var. sylvestris, assembly GCF_002742605.1. Classification (NCBI taxonomy): domain Eukaryota; kingdom Viridiplantae; phylum Streptophyta; class Magnoliopsida; order Lamiales; family Oleaceae; genus Olea; species Olea europaea. The sequence continues at coordinate 4,917,807 of NC_036239.1, forward strand.
GAACATCAAATGAAAATATGAGCGATGAAGAACTTGATGATTTGGTCCTTCTTGTCAAAAAATGAAGAGGTTTTCGTAATAATCGAAGATTCCAAAAGAAAGAAGAAAAAGTGGAAGATAGAAACAAAAAGATTGTTTGCTATGATTGTGACAAGCCGGGTCACAAGAGAACCGAGTGTCCAAACAAAATGAAAAATTTCAAGAAAAAAGGCACTCCAAACCACATGGGATGATAGCGACGACGAAGAACAAAATGGGAATGATAATCAAGATGAAGTGGCAAATATGTGCTTCATGGCAATTGAAGACGAGGTATGTTCTTATGATGAGCTTTCAATTTCTTATGATAAAATGCTTGAAAATTTTGAAAAACTTGCTTTAAATCACGTTATTCTTAAAAAGAAAATCTCTATTTTGAAAGAAGAAATTAAGAAAATATCCGAAAAGCAAAAAGTGAGTATTAATCATGACCTTTTGATAAAAGAAAATATTTCTTTGAAAGAAAAAGTTAATGATTTAACACAAATTATCCATAAGTTTACCGAAGGTAAGAAAAATTTTGATTTAATGCTCGGTAGTCAAAAGTGTGTGTTTTGATAAAGAAGGAATTGGAGACAAACACTCTCTAAAACAAAAATAACTCAAAAATATGTTTGTTAAGGCTTCAAATATTTCATGTAACTTTTGTAATAAAAGTGGACATATTGCTTTTAATTGTGTAACTAAAAAGAAATTATTCTTTGAGAATAGATACAAGTGGATACAAGAATCCACAAAAACTAACTATCAAGGACCCAAATTTGTGTGGGTACCAAAAGTCAAAACTTAATTTGTCTTTGTAGGTACCAAAGAAAATAAAAAGTAAATGGTTCTTGGATAGTGGATGCTCGAAGCATATGACTGGAGACCGATCATTATTATCAAACTTTCAAGAGAAGGATGGAGGTCATGTGACCTTTGGAGATAATGCCAAAGGTAAAATAATCAGCATTGGAAACATTGGTAAGCACTCATCCCCGTTTCTTTATGAAACAAAATGAGCTTATTGTTGACATGATTACTCGTTTTACCGATATTGTAAATGGTCTTAAAGGTTTTGATCGTAAATTTACTTCGGAGGAATGGAGTCCATTGAGGATATTGATCGAGAATACTAAGGATGTAAATACATATCCTTTGGAAAAGCTCTACGGTACATTAATGACCTATGAGCTAAACAACGCTCTTATTAAGAATGCTACATCGAAAGAGGTGATTTTTATAGGAAGCCGAAGTAAAGATGTTTATATTATAAACATTGAATTGGAAAATAATGAAAAATGTTTACTTAGCTTGAAAGAAGAATCATGGTTATGGCATAGAAGACTTGGACATGTAAACATGGATCTTCTTTCAAAAATTTCTAAAAATTGTTTTGTAAAATGTTTACCGAATTTGAAATTTGAAAAAGACAAAATTTGTGATGCTTGTCAATTTGGAAAATAAGTAAAAAGTTCTTTCAAACCAAAACTTTATACTTCAACCACAAAACCATTACAACTTCTCCATATGGATCTTTTTGACCCCTCTAGGACGGCTAGTTTAGGAAGTAAACATTATACTTTTGTTATTGTCGACGATTTTTCAAGATTTACTTGGGTTATATTTTTGAGCTTAAAAGAAAAAAGTTTTGAAAACTTTTAAACATTTTTGTAAGAAAGCTGAAAATGAAAAAGGCTATTCTATTTCAACTATTAGAAGTGACCATGGTGGAGAATTTGATAATGTCGGGTTTGATGGTTTCTGTAAAGAACATGGACATGAACATAATTTTTTGACTCCTAGAACACCTCAACAAAATGGTGTAGTAGAAAGGAAGAATCGTACATTGCAAGAAATGGCTCGAACTATCTTAAATGAAAATAACTTGCCTAAATATTTTTGGACCGAAGCCGTTAATACTGCTTGCTACATTATCAATAGAGTATTAGTAAGCAAAAGGAAAACTAAAACTCCTTACGAACTTTGGAAAAATAGAATTCCAAATATTAGTTATTTCAAAGTTTTTGGTTGTAAATGTTTTATTTTGAATACAAAAGACAATTTGGGAAAATTCGACTCCAAATCCGATATTGAAATTTTCATAGGATATTTATCGACTAGCAAAGCATATAGAGTTTTTAACAAACGAACTCTAGTCGTTGAAGAATCCATGCATGTTGCTTTTGATGAAACTAACTCATTTGATTGAGAGAAAGGTAGTGATGACGATGTAGGTCTGGAAGCTCCTTTCAAACAAATGAAAATTCAATACCAAAATAAGGAGGCACCAAATGGAGGCATAGAAAAGTCAAATGCTCAAGAAAATGAAGCAAGACAAACCAGAGAACAAAGTGATCCCTCATTACCAAAAGAATGGAGGTTTGTTCCAACTCATCCCAAAGAGCAAATAATTAGCGATCCATCAAAATGTATCACTACTAGAACCTCTTACAAAAATATTTTGGTAGTTGTGCATTTATTTCTCAAATCGAACCTAAGAATTTCAAAGAAGCCGAGTTTGATGAGTTTTGGATTCTAGCGATGCAAGAAGAATTAAATCAATTTGAAAGAAACCATGTACTCACCGAAGAAAGAAAGGGCCTTGGTTGACCGATGTGAAAGGAAAGATAATGAAATGTGGATCTGCAATCGAAAAAGCTTCCTTGCTTTAATCCAATAAATAGGCCTGATTCCTTGTTTGAGGATGTATAAAGAAAGAAATGGCTCGGTCCCCCCAATTCTGGATCATCTTCTGGAATCGACGAGATTTTTTGCTTCTCTCTTTTTGCTACTCGTCTGAATCCCACCTTGTGGCATCAACGTTTCCAGTTTTCGCTCATATTTTTGGATTTGAAAAATGCCTAGCGGATTAGGCCGAAAAGGAGGAAGCAGGGGAGAATTTCTTGCTTGTTCAAGTCAGCCGGTGATAGCAAATCCCTCTCCATCCGACTGCCGTTTGGTTTTTAGAGTTCCCCCACCGACCCAGTGACACACCAACCATACCCCTTTGACTTTCCGATGATCGAATGCCCGGCCTTGTCCAGCCAGCCATCTTAGCCAAATTGATATGGAAGGGTCCCTCCTCTCCTCTTGGCCGAGTTAGTAAACAACCAATCGCCAGACCAAACAATCAAACTGTTATTGGAACAAAATGGATTTTTACAAATAAAAGAGATGAAAATAGAATAATTGTGCGTAACAAGGCTAGATTAGTGGCCCAAGGTTACAATCAAAAAGAAGGTATCGATTTTGAAGAAACATTTGCACTCGTAGCAAGATTAGAATCCATTCGTATGCTTCTTGCATTTGCATGTTACAAAAATTTTACACTTTATCAAATGGATGTTAAAAGTGTCTTTTTAAATGGTTTCATTCAAGAAGAAGTTTTTGTTGAGCAACCTCCCGATTTTAAAGATCACAAGTATCCAGATCATGTATTTAAACTTCAAAAAGCTCTTTACGGTTTGAAACAAGCTCCTAGAGCTTGGTACGAGCGGTTGAGCAAATTTCTTCTCTCAAATGATTTTTCGATTGAAAAAGCGGAGACTACACTTTTTATAAAAACTCATAAAGATGATATACTCATTGTTCAAATTTATGTTGATGATATTATTTTTGGCGCTACAAATATACATCTTTGTGAAGAATTTTCAAAATGCATGAGTAAAGAATTTGAAATGAGCATGATGGGTGAGTTAAAAAATTTTGTTGGCCTTCAAATTAAACAAATGAAAGAAGGATTTTTCATAAATCAAAATAAATACATATTAAACATGCTTAAGAAATTTGACATGCATGATATCAAGCCTATGAACACACACCAATGAGCACATCTCTAAAGCTTGATAAGAATGAGCAAGGTACATCCGTGGACGTCACAAAATATCGATGTATGATCGGATCCCTTCTTTATTTAACTGCTAGTAGGCCCGATATTATGTTTAGTGTTTGTCTATGTGCTTGCTTTCAATCTAATCCTAAAGAATTACACTTAAAGGCTGTAAAAAGAATTTTTCATTATCTAAGTGGTACGAAAATTTTAGGACTTTGGTATCCCAAAGGCACTCATATTGACTTAATTAATTATTTGGATGCCGATTGGGCCGGATGTAATGTTGATCGTAAAAGCACTAGCAGAAAATGTCACTTTCTAGGCTTTGCACTTGTATCTTGGTCTAGTAAGAAACAAAATTTCGTTGCACTATCCACTGTCGAGGCAGAATATATTTTGGCCACTAGTTGTTGTGCACAAACACTTTGGATGAAACATACTTTATGTGATTATCATTTGACTTACGATCATATACCTATTTTATGTGATAATACTAGTGCCATCAATTTGTCTAAAAATCCCGTTTTACATTCACGAACTAAGCATATTGAGATTCAACTTCATTTCCTTTATGATCACACCCAAAAAGGAGATATTGAATTAGAATTTATAAAGACCGAAGACCAATTGGCTGATATTTTTACAAAACCTCTAGCGCATGACCGATTTTCTTATATTCGAAGAGGTTTAGGTATTCTTGACAAAAATGAAGTGAATTAAGCGTTAAATCATTTATTTTTTTATTTTTCACGTTTCATGATTTTGATTTCTCTATTCTATTTTAAAAAAAATGCTTTTGGACGAGTTTATCTGATGCTTCTGATACATACCGGACGCGTCCGTTAAATCATCTGGTTCAACAGAAATTTTTTTCTACCTTACCAGACGATCCGCACTGAAATTTCAGATTTTTAAAAACGCGACAGTAGGGATGGCAATTGGGCCGCCCGTGACTCGGCTCGGGGCTCGGGCCGAGCCCCATTTTGGGGACACGGGCTTTACCCGAGCCAGCTCGTGAGCTCGCGAGCTTTAAAAAAAAAAATTGAGATTGCCTTGGCAGCAAAACTACTGCCTTAAAGCCAAGCTGCTGCCTTTTAAGGCAACAGTTTAGGGAAAAAAAGAGGGGGAGAAAACGAATCTGCCCTGCTCGACCCGAAAAAAGCCCAAGCAAAAGCTCGGCCATTTTAACGGGGTCGAGCCCGAGCCGAAACTTTAGGCTCGCAAACCAGCTTGGCCCGGCTCGTTTACATCCCTACGCGACAGGGTCTTTTTCTTCTCCTTTTTCCCACCTTCTCCGTGTTTCCTTCGAACCCTCCTCCTCTCCTCACTCAAATTTCTTCTTCCACTCCTCTAATTTGTTACAAATTAACATAAAATCCATTAACCCACTTCATCTTCTTCATCTCTCGCTCACAGATTTTACATTTATTTTCCAAATTTCTCATTTCCCAAATTTGTGCCCTAGCTCTCGATTTTCAACATTTTGCTTCAATTCAATTAATGCCGAGAACAAAGCAAGCTGGAAAGAGGGCAAAAACTACGAAACATCGCCTCCAACACCCTCCTCCGACGAAGAAACGAATTTTGAACCCGAAGAGACGGTGAACCCATTTGAAAAATCTCCCATTCTACTAGGTAAAAATGTCGATTTTTCAGCTTTTTCTGTTGAAGCATTTGCTTTTCACATTCAAGAATTCTTTGAAAATATGGGATGGATTTCGGTATGTTCATTGGAAGAAAATGCTTATCCTCAACTCATGAAAACTTTTTACACAAAAATGGTTATTACACCACGTTCCGATAGTATCTCTTGTTTAATTAAAAATGTAAGGTTCACCGTTACTAAAGCTCTTATTCGGGAAATTCTTAGGCTTGAACCATATGATACGCAAGTTTTTGTTCATAAAGCTCACCCGACCTTAGAAGGTTATAACCCTAGTGGCGCACGTCGTCGTGTGACGGGGAAAGATTTCGAAAACATCACAAAAATTAGTGCTAATCAACTCACTTTACCTTGCAAAGTATTGCAAAATATCATCGCGAATATTATTTTATCTAGAAAAGGGAATCGAGATGAGGTTAATTATTTTGATTTGTTCATTCTCGATTCATTTCTCGTTGGCCAAAAGTTAGATTTCCCAACAATTGCTTTAGGTCTTATGAAACTTATCTATACTTCTTGTTATTCCAAAGTTTTGCCCTATGGTTTGCTTTTAACAAAAATTTTCAAACACTTAAATGTCTCTCTTGAGGGTGAAGCCATCATCAAACCTCGTCCCACCGATACAATCAATATTCAAACCCTCAAGCGTATGAAAATCTTTAAAACTCAAGGACAATGGGTGGCTTACACTAAAGGGTTCGACCCCGCCTTAGGTCCTTCCACATTATAGTTTGAGGACGAAGAAGCAGTCGAAGAAGACGTCCCATTACTTTCGCATCCATCGCCAATTAGTATATCTTCATCTTCTTCCCGAGGATTCACTTTTACCAAGGATCAGTATAATTTACTCACCGGGCGTCTTGACTCTCTCACGACTTCGGTTGATGGGCTTAGTGGTGTTCTTCAGAATGTCCAGTCACAGCAAGACGTGATCCAGGCTCGACAAGATGCCATTCTTGCACAGCAGGATGAAATGCAAGCTCAGCAGAATACGTTCTATGCTCACTTTTACGCACATTTTCCTCCACCACCTCCTCTGGAGCCTTAGCTTTTAGTTTTGTCATTTATCTTATGCATCTTTTTGTGTACTCCCGAACTCATTATGACTTTATCTTTTGGCATTTTGGTTATGCTATTATGAACTTATGTCACTTCTCTTGTTTGTCAATTTTTTGATTGTGCCGAAAGGGGGAAAATTATGAAATGAGATGATATACATGAATAATATGCATGATTTGTTATGAGATGATATACATGAATAATATGATATGAATGAGACGATATGCATGATAGGAATGCTTAAGTAAGGGGGAATACACGTAAAAAAGATAGGGGGAATTATTTCTTTACTTATTTTCTAATCTCCATCATCTCCTGTTTGTCATAATCAAAAAGGGGGAAATTCTTGACCTAGGGTTGACTTCTCGTTTTGATAATAACAAACAAGTTTTATTTAACAATTGTATTTGAGTGATTATAGAAGTTTGTGACAAGCGTGGACAAAAGGATGCTTTCGGAGCTCTCGCAAGATTGGACAAAGTTGAAACCAAGCTACACATCAAGACAACGATCACTTCATCAAGTCAAACAAAGAAGAAATTAGAAGAAAATAAATTTAGACACCTTGATTTCAAATGTTAAGGTAAAGCACTTTAGTATTTGGCATATACGTCATTTGAAGCTCAAGAAACGTTCTTCGCACGACAAACATGATTTTTGCATAAAGAAAAGCGTGAACCTATTATATACTTTAAGAAATGTCAAAAAGTCCATAAAACATGTTAGAAACATCCTTCATGAATTTACATCTTGTTACATTATTTAAAGAAGGAAATTTTCAAAAACATGCTGAGCTAGAGGACGCATCCGGTAGGTCTAGTAGACGAGTTCGGTAATTCTAGCGGACGTCTGATATGACAGGTTTGTCCAACGGTCAAGAAATCGAACGTTCTGACTTCTGAACAAAAAACGGTTACTTGACCGTCCGGTAAGATAGCGAACGTCTGGTATCCTCGTCCGGTAGAATAGAATTTTTGACCGTTTTATTGCTATAAATACCAGATCACTTTGCATTCAATATAGAGACTTTAATGATCATTTAAAGTGAGATATTACTAATCTATCTACTCAATCATCTTTATATATCTATTTCTTCAACTTATTTATATTAGAAAAACATTTGATTGATCCAACTTTTGGAAATCATTTTTATCAAAGTGTTTTTCTTATCTGACACTTGAGCTTCAATCATTGTTATCTACTAAAGTGTTAGCCATCTTCTCTTGTTGTATTCAACTTCAATTATATCATTTATTGCAAGAGAAGTTTTCACTTGTATACTCCTTATTTTTCAAACTTGTGGGTCGAGTTGAAGTCCCGAAAATTTCAACATTGTAAAGGAACGGTGCTCCTTGCTTGTAAGTCACCGAAAGCGTTGTAAGAAGGTTGGATTGCACCATAAGTCAATCAATATAGTGAAAAAGGTCTTGCTCGTGATGGAGAGCTTGGTAACGGGGGACGTAGATCGTGATTGGATCGAACCTCCTTATTACATCGTTTGCACTATCTTTTCCATTCCTCAATTTCTTTTGTGTTATCTTGTTTATTCATAGTTATTTGTTTAAATTTGCGTTTATTTTCGAAAAAGTATCAAATAACCAATTCACCCCCCTCTTGGTTAGTTGTTCTTGGGCTTTCAGTCCAGTGTGATTACTGTAATGTTTAGATTTTTATTGTTCTGTGGTGAACTCGATTACTTGGTGTAATCAGTAAAAGAGAGAAAAGTGAGGTTTGAGTCTGAGGGCTTCAAAATTGAGTGATTCTTGAGTTTATTGTCCTTGTGCTTTGATATTCTTTGTTCGGATTCTAGTGGATTAGAGTGTTAACCACTTAGATGGAAGCTCAACGGGTGATGTCGCCATTCTTGGTGAACATCTGAGTCTACGGGCGAAAAATCTTTGTGTTCTTTGTGTTTGATTTACTCGATTTATATTTGTTACTGTTTGATACCAACATGTGATCTAGCAAAGTTGCATTGCTGCACATTTATTAGCGGCTGAGGACTTGAGGTTTTCTAGCACAAGATGTGCTTACTTGAGTAATTAAAAGAATAGAGTGGGATAGGAGTAATGAGTTGGTAGAGTTTGTGGCGAGAATATTCTAAGTATTAGTCAGATTATTCGGTTCTTGATTCATTTGTTTCTCAAAACTCTTCTTGATATTCAAGAATAAAATGTAAGAAGTAATGGAGTTCCTTGCTTGTCAACTTTTTGCATATTTTTTTTGTAGGGTTTCTTTTTTCTGGAGAATCACTTGAGGTGATAAACAGACGTGGAATTAAGATTGAGAAATCCAAATTGAGAAATCCAAACTCATTATCTGGAAATTCCCATGGAAAGTGGGCACGCTATTCTTTACCATCGGACTTAAAAAAACAAGTACGTAAATTGCAGATGCTGTTAATTAACCATTTGAGTTAATTATTTTCGACTTATGTTACTTAATTATTCATGGCTATGTCCTTGGCTGTGCCAAATGATTCAGAGAATGGTTAATAAAGATTATTGCTGTAAAATTGTAAATTAGAGTGGTAGCCATCTGCATAACAATTTTTTTTTTCCGGCAAGTACGTAGTTACTGCTCAATAGCCAAATGACATAAATTTTCTGCACCATTTTTTCTAGCTTAAAGGCTACTTTGAATTTGGTACATCCACACTTCTTGACAGAGTTCAAATTTGTTATATACCTTTTCTCTTGGTTTGTTACTAAATCAGTCTAACTATTGTCTCTGGCATGTGATCTAATTGAGACGAGGATTTGTGTTGTGATTCAATAACTTTTTGTTTGTGCAATTAGACAGTCTGTGGACTTCTTTGCTCTCTATGGAGCTTTTGGACAATAGGATTCATGTTACGATAATTCGAGCTTGAGAAATCTAAATTGGAGATCTTTTTTTTGTCTCTTTTCTTGTTTCCTTTTTAAGTTTCAGATACTTGAGGTCCCAGAAGACGATTAATGCTACTCATATCTATGATATAAACAGTAAACATTGGCTTGTAGTATCCTAGCCGCACTTACTTGCCTCGGCCATGCTTTTTAGGTGTTCTGGACCTAAAATGTTCAGGGTTTAGCACATTCGTGCTGGTTGCATTTGGCCTATGGACTTTACAACGTAACATATTGGACAAGGGACGTTTTAACGTATCTAATTGTAGGTCCTGAAGTTGCTGCTGCTATAGATGGTAATAGATACTAGCCATGGTTATCAGGTTCATAAGATCAGAGAAATTGTTAGATGATGGAAGAGAAAGTGAAGTGCAGATGATCAGGTCTCTTCTTTGTTTTTGAATGACTTTAGCATCATAAACAAGCATAAACCCACCATAAATGTACTCTCGAGAGCCATATGAAGAAATAGATTCTTCTCCATAGTTTTTCATTACAAGAAAGGTTGGAAGAATGCATTCCCTGATTTGTTTTATCATCAGAATCCCCTTGTCATGTCTATCTTGATTATGTACGTGGGGTCGGTAGGGTTGATGTGCCAGAACTCAGGAAGGGTCTCACTTTGAACTTTGAATTTTGAAGAATCTTTGCAGCTGTACCTGGTACCTAGGATTTAGTATATGATTGACCACAAAGTAGTTTTGTACCGACGAATTCAAAAAGATTGAATTTTTTATTTTTTATTTTATAATTCGTGCTTATCCATCAATCTTCATCTATGTGCAAGTAGGGTGATAATTGGATCATCTTGGGAAAGTAAAAAATAATGAGGGCTCATCATGCAAATTATGGGGATTGGCTGGATATGAGAAAGGTTTGATCTGGTGAGTAAGTCTAGAAGAAGGTAGGCTTTTCTTTTTATACATTTGACAGCAGAGTCAAAATTTGAGAACCATTCTGCCCATCTGAGCAGTTGGGAATTTGGAATTTGCTTTTGTTTGAATGAGAGGATTTTAGAAAATGTTGACATGTCGATTTCAACCAAAAACTTATGTCCAATGAGATGGAACTGAAACTTCTCAATTCCTCGTTTGACTGCCAAAATTTCTTTGAAAGTGGAATGATAACGCTTTTCTACTTCTAAGAACGATCTACTTTTATATCCATATATACTCCTTTTCCCATTTTTCTCTTCCAAGAGAACTACTGCTCAGTATAGATCACTTGCATTAGTTTGCAAAATTCTCTTCCCATCAACAGGAATAGACAGAGCTGATAGTCCATTTACCTTTTATTTAATCTTTCAAACTGCTTCCGTTTGTTTTGAAGACCATGGGGGTCCATTCTTCTTCAGCATGTTTTGCGGTGGCTTAATAATAGGAGATAGATGATCAACAAAATCCGTTATGTAGTTTACAATTCCAAAAAATTGTTGAACTTCCTTTTCAGAGAGATCTGCATTTGGAATTTTAATAATTCCTGAACAACATGTGGCTACAAATAATACTGACCATTTTTAATATGCATTCTCAAGAAATCAATTTCAGATACTCTAATGACCATAGTGATGGCAACAGAGCGGGGCGGGTTTCTCCTACCCTGCAAAGGCGAGGCGCGGCGCGGCGTGGCGTGAAGCAGGGTGCTTGCCCCGTTTCCTGCCCCTTTTTTTTCCTTCCAAATTCCTAGTTCAATAAAATACAGATAATATTCAAGCTGACAAAGTTAATATCCAAAATAAACACTACAAATCTTAAATATAATGGTCGCTATTGGTACACAACATTGATTATTAGGATGAACAAGGTTTTTTGTGTTTTTTCCTTTGATATTGTCACAAAAGTTGTGACCCCACACACTTTAATTTATTACAATAAATAGATTTTCAAATTTGTTCAGTTGAACAAGTTATATCTTTTTATATTTGTTTTTATCAATATAATATCAAATTGACAAAGTAGCATAATGGTATATATAAATTAGTCAAGTTTGATAAGACTTGTACAATTTAGGATACTAAAAAATAGGTCACATCCTTCTATTTGAAGCAAGTTGACCCTAACCTTTTAATCAAAAAAAATAAAATCACAGGGCGTGTTCTAGGTGGGGCATCCCTGCCCCGTGCCCTGCGATGGGGTGAATTTTTTTGCCCCATTCGAGGCGGGGTGGGGTAAATTGCCATCACTAAATAACAATTTTCTGTTGAGAAACCATAACTCCAAATTGTCTCGTCAGATCAGCAAATTATGACAACTACTAATGGTAAGTATCCGCATCCTTTGAAAACAAGAGAATATCATCAATATAGATTAATGCCGAGCCCAATATTGGATGGTATATTCTTGTTATGGCCATTTGAAACAATGAAGGAGCCATTTTAAGGCCAAATGGCATAACTGTCCATTGGTAGTGATGGTTTGGGATACAAAATCTTGTCTTATATCTTTTTTCTTCCTTGATTCCTAGTTCCCAAAATCCTACTTTTAGATCAAATTTCGAAAATACCTTTGCTTCAGATAAGCTGGCAAATAAGCTTCTTTTGTTTGGAAGAGGAAATTTGTCATCAGAGATGGAGTGGTTTAGTGGCTTACAGTCAATTACAAGTATCATCTTTCCACGAACATGTTAACTTCTTTTATTGGCATAAAAAGCCCGGCACGCCCATTGGGAAGTAGTTGGCTCAGTGAGACCTTTAACTTGCAATTGTTTTAACTCTTGAGTGGCTAGCTAGAGATGTTCTAGGCTCATTCGAATATGGCTGGCTTTGGTAAGGTTGATGTCTTCATTCTTTTTTAAGGGTAAGGTTATGAAAAAAATCTGAATTTTTTCAAATAGGATGAGTGCATTTAGTGAGAAAATCTATATGAGAATCTTCACAACATTCTCGAATTAATAGGTTCTTATGTCATCAAGTTTTTCCCATAATTACAATATCCTTTCCTAGTAAAGATGAGCTAAGTAACTTATGTGAAACATTACATTCTGGAAAGAACTGAAGTGTCATTGGATTGCTAATCAACTCTGTTGAGAAATATTCATTATTTGCTGCCTGAAAGATTCGCTGATGTGCATTCCACATGTTTTTGGGGAGAATAGTTGGATTTAGAATTGAACAAGCTGCTCTAGTATCAAATAATCACGCAACAGTTATTGGCCTTTCATATTTTCTTGAAAATATTTTGACTTCAAACATCGGAACAAGTAGACTAAGGTTGATGACTTGCATTCCATTGCATTCTTCTATACTGTCATAGTCATTAATGTTTTCATCATCAAAGTCAAATTCCAGTACAAAAATAGTTTCAAAGGACTGTTTATCTTCTTCAAAAAATACTGATTCGAGATTTGCTTCATCCTCCATTTTTGTTGCTGCATAGATTCGATGCAAGATTTTTCTTTTCTTTTAATGTGTACAATTCTTTGCAAAATGACTCTTCTTGCCACAGATAAAACATCTGTCTTCTTTCTTTTTTGAGAATTGCTTTTTGAAATACCGCTTCTTTCGAGGAAAAAATTTGGAAAAACTTTTATTATGGAACCTAAACTTCCTTCTATGGTACTTTTGCTTTCCTGGGCACTTACAGCTTTTGTTGTCATGTCGACATTTGATTTTCAAATCTAGTCGGTCACAAGTTTTTTCAAGCTTCTGGCTTGTTGATACCCTTAAAAAACTCTCTTTGGTTATAGGGTTTTTTCAAAGTTCGTTTGACCCAATTATGGAGTACTCCAAATGAGGTGGTTGACAATGATTGTCCTTTTATCTCAATCATTCTGAGCGTCTCCTGATCAAGAGACTGTGGTCTGGATTCTAGGTAAGCTTGCTTAATATTGGTATCATCCATTCCACCAATAAGATAGTATCGTTTGGCAATATTGTAAAAGTGTTTGTCCAAATCTTTAGGATTATACGAACAATACTTTAATTTAAAAAATTCTTCTCTTGCCTTATCCTTCAAATGATCTATTTTTCCACAAAATTCTCCATACAAAGACTCTATGAAAGCATCAATTGTTGGGGAATTTGAATATTGGATATGGTGATATTCTCCAAGAACATCATACTAGTCCTTAAGGAAACTAGTAATTCTAGCCAAAAAAGATTTTATGACCTTAGAATAAGTCATATTTGGCTTTTTCAATTCTACTAAACACCATGCTTTCATTTCTTGGAATCTCACTTTCCATAGATTTGGAGGAATATCATCAAAAGTGAACTTGGTTGTTGAAATACTGTTTTGTGAATAATAATTATTCACAATATGAGTGTCAAAATTATTAGCAATTTCTTCATCAACTATTTCTGGTTCATCAACAACAAGATTTCCTTGTTGAGTTTGACTCACTTGTGGTATGTCAGCCATGTAGAAAGGATGATCTTCTAGAGAATCATCCGAGGACTTCAAATTTAGAACTTGTTTCATTTGTGATAGTTAAGACATGAGAGGGGATTTTGAGCCTTCTGTAGAAAAGTGGTAATGGGGGTTTTATCATCATTTATGGTCGTTTTTCAGGGTTTGGTGGATGTAAATCTTGTAGATTTTGTGGTGGTAAAGTTGGTGGGTTTTGTGAAGGTAGTGTCTAGTTTTCTTTGAGCTGGAAAGAAGAAGAGGTTTTAATTTCTTTTTCCATTCTTCAGGAGTGAAAAGTGAAGCCCAAAAGCCATCTTTAAATACATAGGTCCTGAAGTTTGTGAAAGATGAGAATTTGTAGCTGGGTTTTGAGGTTTCTTATTTTTCTTTCTTGGTCTGCTATGGGTAAACGATTTTGTAAAAGATTCATGATTTCTGTATGGAATGTCTCGATTTTTTGTTTACAAGCTTCAAGAGGGATTAACATGGTTTGTGCTTGTTGTTGTAGAGTCTTTTCAATTCTTTGCTGACTTTGGTCAATTTTTTTTAACGGGAAATTTTGTTGAACTGCATTTTCTGACTGCCAATTCAAAATTGCTACTACTACTAAAAGCTGATCAATTGAACCATTTGATTTCCTAGATGTAGGATTCATAATTTTCCAGGTGTGGGCGGACTGCTTTTTTTCAAATGATGTTAATGGAGAAAAATCTTCTTATTGAGTAGATGGAACATAGCTATAGGCATAGCTATTTGTGGAGATGGAGGTGGACTGTTATTCCAATCCCATTTCTTATGCATTTGATTGCAATCATCATCATCCCATCCAATATGAATGATGGGTTCATCAATTGTCGGGGGCAGAGTGTATTTGACATAATAGTTAAATTTTCTAGAAGGTTCTCCTAACAAGTTAACTTTTGCGGATTTGTTTTCATAGGCTTCTTTCGACTTTTTTTTGGCTATTCTTCTTCTTCTTTTTCCTTTTGAGAGGTTTATCTTCAAATAAAGCTTCTACATCTTCTATACATTTTGCACAGAACATACATCCCAATAGATGTCTTCTGAATATGGCTTCCATTTGTATCAAATTCATCAATAAGAATTTCTCCATTTAAGAAGGCAAATTGTGGAGGAAAACATGAAGGCTTTTTTGGCTGGAGATTCCTTTTGAAACATAATTTCAACTTCACCATTTGACTTTCTTCTAAAATGATGCGTTAATGATTGGATCGACAAAGAATCTTTTGACGTCTGGTGATGTTGCTTATAATTGGTAACCCACGTTTGTGGAATTAATTAATGAGCTCCGATTTGGAAATCTGTCTTGAAACATAGGTACAGCTTGGCTGGTCTATTCCCATTTGGATGAATAAAGCATCATCTGTTCCATGAGGGGTAGCAAAATCAAGATAATGGTTTTGAATTTTGTAGGCCATTTGATAGTGAAGAGTTGCTCTATATGTGATGCTGTTGGAACTCCACCAACAATTTGAACCTAGATCTTTAAAGCTGATAACAACGGTGGATCTACTATTAGCATGTTAAAGTTTGGAAACATAGTAACAAGTACTGTTCCCGCATTTCGTGTAGTTTCAACAGTGTTAATACATGCATGTTGGTAATCAGCCAAACGCGTATCCAATAAAGAAATTCTAAAAACAACTGGAAGTCCCTTCCTTCCATAGAGGGTAAGTGCAATTCTTACAGCTACAAAGTGAATATGGGTAAATCTTCAGATAACCATATTTTCGGGAGATGGGATGGTATATCCAAAATGACAAACTGTTCCTTTTCAATAGCAGGTAGAAGATGTTGATCAAACTTTGATGCTTAGACATATTCTTTGATTTGGGATTTTGTTGGTGATATAAGGCTACAGACAGTTTTAGTGAATGAGTGACGTGGTTTTATTATAAGGGAGATATAGGTTTACAATGGGTAGATCTGCAACTACAACTTTTTCAGAATCGGGAAGATAGGATATTTCATAAAGGAAGTCAATTTAAGAAGCATTAGATTTTCGAAGAGAGGTAGATGGAGATAGTATAGAGGAGTTAGAAGATTCAACAGACATGATTTACAAAGTGTTCTTCCAAATTTCTTTCAAACTAGATAACCCTAATCAGAAATAGTAAGGACAAGACAACAACATGGCTCTGGTACCAATAAAGTGGAGAGTTTTGTCTCGGTTGAGGTTCTTGAGTTCTGGAGGGATTGGATTTCATCCAAACTATCCTTTTTTTTCACATTGTTTCATATGATTCCACAACAAGAAGTCTCAAAATTTTCAAAAGAATTGCTTTGTGTCTTGTGGTATTTATTAGGACTTTATCAAATTGTAATCTCTTTTAATATTAGTGAATCTCTTGAATGGTTTAAAGAAATCGGTTTTTGAGGTTATCTCAAAAGCTGACAATTTCGAGAAACCCTTTTTGAAGTCAAGAAATTCTTCGAATGGTTTTATCCTATTTCTCATCAAACAAAAATATTTTGAAACATTTTCTTTAAAATTCAGAGACCCGAGAACTTCTTAGAACAATGTTTTTGTAATCTTGGTTTTTCAAAGACAAGGTTATTTCACATATGCAGGTTCATATGAGCATTTTTCTCATGCTAAAGAATACGTAGTCCAACCTTTCAATCTACACCAAGATTAGGAAAGGTATCCAAAGGAGTTTCAAAGGAGAATGGCCAAAATCAACCAGACAATTCTTCCCCAAATTTGGCCACACATGGATGATGATGCTCCATGGAAAGTTTTGCCTTTGGACCATGCAGCCAGGATCGAGTAGGATATTAAAAAACATGGAGAATCACAGTGTCAACTCTTTGGACAGATATTTGGTCACTATCCATCTGCTTTATGGGAAAATAATATGACCCATTGGAACCAGCTTTTCTTAGGAAGGCTACACCAATGTCTTGGAGAAACGTTTGGGTATCCAGAAACAATACCAAAAGGACAACAACTTCGTGAAAATCTTTGAAATGAATTAATGAAAATTGAAAATTGATAAAATGGATGAAGACAAATCAGGACCAAGCAACCAAACTTCAACTTCAAAATATCTAGACCTAAATAGCAGTGTTTTCCAGATCTCTTAAGATCCATATGACTATGGAACACGGTCATATGATTTTGATCCAACAGACCCAGATAATCTTGAAAAATTGGAAGAAAAACTCTTCGAAGAAAAGAATGATACAAAAAATTGGCCTTAGTAGAAACAATATGGACTCCCCTCTGATTTAGATTATTCAGATGTACCTGGACGAGCAGTAAATCTTGGAACACCATGATGACTCAGCACATGTGAAAATTTTATCCTTTTGTCCTTTGTAATAAATGTCCTTTTTAAAAGCAGACTCTTTGCTTTTAAAAGGTACTTTGGCGTCATGTAACATTATTATACTTGTGCAGGACCATTACCCTACTTTAACAAAAGCAGAGGTAAGTCGTTTGTCTTCTTGTGTAATTATTATCTTTGTATCAGTTATCTTATCCTACTTTATCAAAAGTAGTGATGAGTCATTTGTTCTATTGTAAAATTATTGTATTAATGTCGATTGTATTATCATGAATGAAGGGTCTCCTCCTCTATATAAGAGGCACTCCTTCATTGAAAGATAGATTTGAGTCCAGCTCTTTTATTAAATAAAAGAAGTGTGTTCCTTATCTCTATGAGTATCTAAAACCCTTTCTTGTTCTTCCAAAGTCTTGACGACTGAGAACATCATGTCACATTGATTGTTAATGGGTAAGCAACAATTGCCTACAAATAACATTATTATAATCCAAAAAGGTTACATGGTGCAGTAGTCCAAATAAGACTCAGATGAATACGAAAAAGAAATAAGAAAAAGAAAAATAAAAAATACTGAATGATTTTAAATTGGGAAATTGTGCTATTGGTCCCCAACTGATTACTTGAATAGTAATTTGATTTAAAAGTTTGAAAAAGTAACAAGTTGATCATCAACATGTTAACATAGCTGCATAATTATACCAATGATCGAAACCATCAAAATTTGTTATAAATTGTTGCATGACCCTAGTGTTCAAATTTATGAAAATTTTATTTTATTTTTTTAACAAAATTTGAACCAAAGGCACATCTCATGAGGATATCGTGATAAATCAATAAAGATTTTGATTTTAGACTGTTTCATTTTTTGAGGATTGGTTGTGTAACTATTATGAAATGTTGGAGATCAAATTGCTCATTTTGAAAGTTGAGAACCAACTTATCATTCTTTTGATATGATTTATAGGGTGATTATATTCATATTTTTTAACATATGTTACATTTTAATTACATTAAAGATCTTCAATTTTTATTCGTTGTGTCATAATTAGCTCTTGTTTGTGCTCCATTAATTTTAAAATTCCTCTCTCTCTCTCTCTCTCTCTCTCTCTCTAATTACATATTTTTCAATAAAATAATATTACATATAAATTCAAAACTTTTTTTTTTTTTTTTAACTACACATTCTTAAAAAAATTACTACTACAATATACATTTTTCTCAAAAACTTAATTATAATGGAGCTCATATAGGGGCTTATATCCTTAATTTTCTCATTATATTTGTATCTTTAACCTTTCATTGACTAGCAAACCTATGTCCTAATCATAATTTTCGTCCAAAAATACTGTTAGCATACTTTGAAATGATTGTTTAGCATCTGCTTGACAAATTGATAAATGGTTTATCAAGAAGAATGGTAAGAGAAATAGTAGTTAGTATTAAGAAGTATGTGTATAATAATGAATAGTAATCATGATATATAGTTAAAATTAATGTTTGACTTTGATTAAATATATTACTCCTAATGTTCCTTTCTTATGAGTTAAATTGATAAGTTTAGAGTATCTCCAATGTATTCCATCTACATGGCAAGCAAGTTGTAAGACTTGTAATCTACATGATATTATTGTATAGTGAATAGACGAATAAGTCTAAAATTAGTCTTCAGTGAGTTCTTTATACAATCCAATATTAATGTCAACGTACTGAAACAAAAAATAAGTAAAAAAGAAATTAAAAAATGAAAGTCCTAACAAATAAAGGTGTGATGATAAACAGACGTGCAGAAAGGCAGAATAAAAAACAGGCTGACGTGTTAGCAAATTGTTGGCTCCTTTTTTTTTTTTTATAAAACTCTCCAATCATAGATCGATACATGTGCAACTTGTTTTTAACCCTGTTTATGTAGCAAAACTCAAAATAAAGAATCAAGTAAGTTGCTGAATCAGCATGAATAACAGATCTTCAAGATCTAAATGGAATTCAAAGCAATATCTATTTTTATTTTTTTATTTTTCAGAGTTCATTTAGCTCCCATTTGGCCCCATTCTCTTTCTCATTTTTTTTCTCTTTCTTCTTTTCAACCACATAATCTTCTATAAAATAATATTACACGTAAATAAAAAAAAATCATTCATTTTCAACCAAGCATTTTTAAAAAAATATTATTCCAACCATTAAAATTTGAAAAGAATGGAGGCCAAACGGGAGCATAACTTGCATCGAAGAATAATATTTTGCTTCTTGTATTTTAGTTATATGGCAAGAATATTTTAGCAATCCATGAATGCGTTGGCAATACTCTTTCCTTGCTACTTCAAACAATGATTCCAATGAAAAAAAAAATTTCTTTTCATGTCACTCTTCCAATATGGTGTAATAGCACAGGTTAATCAACATATATATTCATAGATTCCTTCATTTCTCTCTATTGACGTTAGAGCCAGTATCCTTTTCCCATATCATAAATTTGTACACACATTCTTCAATGCCTACCTTGTCATTTCAATCCATCTCAACTGTACAACGCTCACATCCCAAATCACAACTTCGAATAATTAATATAAAAATACGAATAAATAAATAAAAAAGACTGAAATGGAAGCTCAAAGAATATTTTTTCAGCAATTTCTAGTTAAAATTATGTGAAGTCATTTAAAAACATGAAGATTTCCCCACAGGAATCCCCACTGACTTAAAAATAAAATATATATCTCAAAATTTATAACTGGTGACCTAAAGACGGCGTGAATTTCTTCATCCAGATACAATGAGCATCACTAGGGTCCTCTAGATGAACTTATCTATTCTCGACGATTTATTAGAGCCTGGTGGCCGGAAGTTCTCTAGCTGTAGGTTAGAATTTGAACGGATTTCATTCAATACAGAATCATCCTTTTCCGATTTAATTGTCTCCAAGATACTACCAAGGACTTCAGCAGCAAGCCCGGTTTCAACAAGCTGCCCTCTTTCTTCCCCGCCATCGTATATCAGCTTTCCAATTTCAGAAAATGAAATGACATTCTCCAATATGACTTTTGCAAATATTCGGCCAAGGAACTCGGCTGCTTTAGGGGCATCATGTATGGTATCCTCCAAGCTAGCAAGAACAGCTTCAAACCTGTTCAGAACAGTGAGAATATGAACAGAACCCAGTCAAAAGATGATTCTCATATACAAGTTTACACTACTCATCATAAACCAGACATGGCGTACCCTTCGATGAGCTGATCTTGACTTATCATGTTGCTACGAGATTTGGTAAGATTAATAAGCAGCTTTGTTAGAAGATCCCTCTCCATGCCCTTCCGCTCAAAAGAATCAGTAACCCAGATAGAGATCATAGTTGGATAGAAGCTCGAGGCATTCAAGTCTTTGATGCAGAATGCAACTTCATTCTCATCATTTGCACTGAAAAGACACGTAATCAATTTAATCTAATCAAATAAGAATAATCCTAATAAAAAAAGGTTTAAGAAAGGAATAGACAGTAAAGAACCAGGGAACTAATAAAATCTGATATTCACCATACTAATGTTCAACTAGAAAAAAAAGTCTACTAACACAATTGAATGGAGTGATCAAAATGGTTGATGTGTGTTAAAATTGAAAGAAAGGTATTATTTTCAAAGGTTCTGCGAGACTTTTTAGGGATCCATATAATTGTCAAAAAGAATATAACATTCCATTCAAAAGGCAAAACAGATTTCCCATATACCACCGTAAATCCAAATAACATTCAACAGATAAAACACAGCAATCTCCTAATAACATGTAACAGGAGAAGAGAAATTGCAACCAGCTCTACATCTTTCGCTTACAAGAAAAAGATCCAAAGCAGCTATTCATCATATCTAATGACCACGATTATTTCACAAAACAGCAAAATTTTAATGGCACACAGTTACCTAAACTCTCACTTATGAGAAATTGTAATAGTATTGTCCAAGAACTTTGTGATAAAGCACAGGCATAGAATCTAAACGAAAAAAGATAAAACTTAATAGGTTGTAGATTTTCTTGTTTGTGTGCAGATAACTACCCTTCCCTCTTGAATTCTAATCGACAGCAACCTCCTCAAATAAACAAAATTTGCACGAGGTCGAGTACAAGAATGGAACAAAATTTTCATTATTCACGTCCAGGTTCTGTATCAAATGAGCATCACAGTTCAAAAGTCATTGTTCCAGTACCTACCTGAGAAACAGATGCAAACAAGGTTACAAACATGACCATAACTACCCAAATATTAAAATCAGAAATGTATTGGCCTTTTTAATACCTAATCATGGGCAATATGCATATGCATAACTACACGAGTAGATATATGCATGCAAAAAAGCGTCTGGCCTAAAAAATGGAGTTTCCAAAAATAGAGAGCACAAGAACGCCAAAATATTCCTGATCAAACATATGGCTTTCCAACTTTAAACTTGTATTTGGCATTTGTTTACTTACTTTTTGAAATAAAAAATAAAAATAATACAAATACAAATTGTGGCATCGGTAGGAATTTTTTAGCAATACATGAATTTCCCTCTAATTTTTCAAACTAATAAGAAATCAAGTGCCAACATATTGTTCGCTAGAGATCAAGGCCAAACTGAGTCATTAAACTGTAATTGGTTTTCTTCTAGGGTAATGCTATGTGTACAGAATGGTGTAGACATAGCATTACACCCCCTCACATGGAGGGAGGGGCCCACATACAATAAAATATTCGTGGGCCCCCCTCCATGTGAGAGGAGTGTAATGCATTGTATACACCTCATAGCATTTCCCTTTCTTCTATGCCACTCTTCCACCAGCATGAGAACAATTTTAACACAATTCTCCAAAATATGATCTCACAATTACTATACGACGGGGACATTGAGACACCTTTATAACATAGATAACCAGATTTCAATTAAAATCTATTTGCAACAGCACACATCACAAGTTCCAACAAAATCCTACTAAAATAATGCAGAAGAATATCTATGCTCAACTATAAATTATACTCAACTATCTAATATATCAATCATTGATGGCATTAGATTAAAGAATGTAGGTATGATCCTTATTAGGATCATAGGTATTGTTTTATGCAGCACTTACCCAAGAAAAAGAAGAAGAAGATATACTATCAGCTATAATAAAATGATTTTGCCAATTCTCAGTCATAGTTACATGGCTAATAGAAGTTCGTTCTCAAAGATGAGTTGTTACTCGATCTCCAACAATACAAAACGAGGTGAAATAACAGAAAGGATATATAGCATTGAAGAATTTAACCTCTTTATTAAAATACAATAACAGGGCAGGGAAATCAGTGGTTATTCCATATCCTTTTATGTTTCTTTTCATATGGATCTGTAAGCTTAACTGTATTTGCATCTTGGAGCGAGGACATCTTGCCCTTTTCCTTTCTCATTAATAATATCTCATGTGCATATCTGTGGTTTAAACATCACAAGACAAGTATGAAGCACCAGCAATCAGACAAAATGATACCTGTAGAATTCTTTGATTGCAGACAAGGACTTATCCCGCAAATGCTCTTCATCATACATCTCTTCCGAAGAAACGTTTGGCATAAGAGTTGGGGGGGCGCCTAGTGTAGTTGGAGAAGTAGGCAGAGATCTATCAAAACCATGATCTTTATGTATGACATCTCTGTTTCCATGGCTCATGTTCCGTTCTTGTGGATGTGATTGGTCGTACATTGACGGACTAGTAAACTTGTCTGGCAAATATCTTGGCGTGTGATCTTCCCTTTGCCCATATGCTGTACGTTCTGGCATAGAACTGAATCCATTTAGGCCAGGTCCAATTCTTTGTGAATCCCCAGAACTTGCCATCTCGGCCAAGGGAATGCTAGGCGCTGGTGGCAACCCCCTGAAAGCCATTCCCCTTGCGAGTCCACCTTGGGGCCCAAGAGTTACAGTATCGTGACCAACGAGTCTTTGAGGCAGAGGAACAGACATCCTGTTCTCAAAGGAATGTCTCTCCTCCAATCGAACATCCTGAGAGCCATAACTGCGTGCATGTGGGGAAACAGCACGATAAACACCTATCTGGGAACTTGGAGAAGATAACATACCGGGACCTCTAGGAGAAAGCTCCATAGGTGGACCCCTTCTATTAGAAGTGCCAAAGCTGGGAGCACGAGACAGCCTGCTAGTTTGGGCCTGCCGTTCTTGAGCAGCATCTCTGTGCACCTCCTCAATCTTTTTCGGACCTTCAACTTTCCTCCTCTGCTGCCATTTATTCTTTCTCAGATCTATTGCATCCTTCAGCATAAACCTTACTCTGGACGACAGTCTCATGTTATTTGACAACTGCAACATCCTATCAAAATAGGCATCAATGTGCTCCTTGGCTCTGGAATGATCTATCATCTCACCAATTGTGCTCATCAATTTGCACAAAGCTTCAACATTTTCTTCATCAGGATTCTGATATTGACCCAACAACTTCCTTATACACTCGTGCATTATTTTCTCCGTCAGCATTTTTTTCTTGTACAGTTCTCCAATTAATCTGATATTACCCAACATGCGTCTTCGTGCTCGGAGTCTCTTCTCCTCTCTTGCCTCTTCTGACTGTTTGGCTTCACCTTCCTCATCTGCTTTATTAGCCTCCTCTTCTTCTTTTTCTCCTCTCTCAAATTCTTCTTGACATTTGTTCAAGAGTAATCTCTTAAAAGTGATTCTCTCATTGTCCACACTCAAATCAGGCAACTCTGCAGCAAGGTGAAAGCAGAAGTTGGCATACATCTCACAAAAGGTGGGTTCTGTCAAAGCTTTATCAAATATTTGTGCAATCACCCCAGAAAGGGTGACAACATTGTCAATGTTCACTTGCTTGACTTGCTCAAATAGTTTTTCAAAGTTTTGGGGAGTGAGCTTGTTTAAGATAGATTTCAACTTCCTCTGCTTGGCTTCTTCCTCATCGTTAATTTTACCTATCTCATATTTCTTCTCAGCTTTATGCATCACCTGCATTGGTGTCTGAGGAGAAGGCATTAAACCCTTCTGGAAAGCAGTTCCACGCTGCCACCTATCAGAATCAGAATTATTCCTTTGCAGTCCTCCCTGTGGAGGCAGGGATTGCATTGGCCCAGAGAGGATACCCCCTGTATACTGACCGGGTGTTTGTGCACGTGGATTCCTTAGAACACCATAATTAATTCCTTGGCTAGGTCGAAGCCCCATAACATTAACAGCACAACCAATATCCATCCGCATCTCCCCTCGCCCCGACACATGAGGGCCAAGAAATCTACCCCATTTGTCCTCATCTCCCATGCCAATTCCACGACGATCTGGTCTATATCCCCCATTTGGCCTGTCAACATTTCGCCCAGAACTAGGGTATGGCCCATGTGAATCATTGACAATAGAGACCATCAGAGCATCAGCTAGGTCTGAAGTTATTTCAAAACCCTCGGGAAGATCAGTGCATTGCTCAGCAAATTTCTGAAGGAAATCTCGGGAATACTTTTTAGCCATTAATCCAAAGCCGTCTTCATCATTGACCTGTTTTTCATTCTTTAAAGTTTCTAACTTCGGAGTAGAGATGTCTGCAACATCTTCCCAATCATCCGGCTCTGCATTACTCTGAGCAGGTCTATCATATAACGTCCCATTGTCCTGTGTCATATTAACTGTTTTTTTCTTGTCGCTAGTGCTAGAAGTGGTTTCTCTGTTTTCTGCAGAGGTTACAGTTTCCTTCTTTTCCTCTGGACCCTTATATGCCATATAAAGATCAGAACTAGTACCAGCAGCTTCTGCTTTTCTACATAATTCTTTTAGTTTCTTCTTCGAACGGGGCACAGTACTTGTTGCTGCATTTTGCTCTGACAAGACTTTCTCCTTGACGCCTGACTGAGAAGGAAGCATGCCACTACCAATATTCTCACTCCCTTCATTTTCGCTTTCCAACACACATTCAGGAGGAGATGAAACTGAATTTGGTTCAGACCCTTGATCTACCATAGCAGAGCTTGTAGCAGTAACTTTTTTAGTATCCATACTATCAGGCACTCTTAAAGAAGCATCTGAAACACTGGTTTTATCATACTGAGCAGACAAACCAATCACTAATGCAGGACTTTCAGCATTTTGACCATCTGACATGAAAGTCGATCTAACTAAATTATCAGACACCCTATCATCGTCTGAGCGAGAACCTGAAGATTCTTCCATCTTTTTTTGGGCAATTTCTAATAAATCACCATCCTGACTGGAGAATGATACCTCTGAGCTTTCCTCAATTTTATTAATGATTTCCAAAGATTCTAAAGAAACAGACTTCAAAGATGTCTCCAAACTACAGTTATCAGGTTCAGAACTCTCAGGTGATATTAGTTCCCCTAGCTCAATTTTGTCCCTTGCCTCGGGCTTTATTTGTCTTCCATTTGCAGTTTTTGTGGCAAAATTTTGAGTGGCTTCCTCAGCACTGTCACTTCTTAAATCAGAAGTTCCCACAGCAGCAGATATAGTTGTTGACGGCGAGTCCTTAGCCTTTTCCAACATCACACTACTTCTCAGTGAAGTAGCCTTAGCTTCAAGAGGTTCAGGTTCTGACAAATAAGTAAGGAAACTTGAGGATTGTCTACCAACCTGTAAATGGATGTAACATATTGCTCATAAATCATATTTAACCGCCTCAAAGTGACAGGATATATACAATTGGATAAATACACAAGCAATAAAATACCTCATCTTTCAAGCCTCCGTTACCTAATTTTCTAGGATCAGAAACAACAGCTACTTCATTTTTTGCTTCTTCCACAAAGCTAATTGATGTCAATGCAGAAGCAGCATTAGGAACAGAATCATAAGTTGAAGTACTGGACGTTTCACTCTCCACAGTGATGGGACCTGACACTCTAGCAGAGTGCTTGCTTATTCTGTGAGTCATTGTAGAAGACGTTCCTAAAGCATGCTTGGGCTGCTGCAAATAGCTTGAAGAAGAAGGCCCAGCCTTTTTTCCGGAGCGAACTGAATCTTCTCCATGTTGCCTTTGTTTCAAAGATTCTGACATTCCAATGGAACTTATTGTAGATGGTACTATATCTTTCTCACCATAAGAACCACTGGCTGGTTTCACTGTCACCTGCAGAAAAATTGAAAGACAGTTTGCACGATCATTCCAACTTCATCCTAAAAAAATGTTTGGGCAATGTCATGCGGAGGATTCAAGGGTTTTATTAACAGAAAATGAGATGGCATCAAATGGAATCTTTGAGGAAGGACACTGCTGACCTGATTAGAGAACCATGGCAACTGAGTAGGAGGAAGCTGGCTGCTATTCAGAGGAGCAGTACTTTGAGCTGGAAAATATATGGAATCAACATTATAAGAATTAGGATAAAAGTTCATAGAATGATTAGCAGCATGTGATCTCGGAGCACTTGATCCATCGAGTCTCAATTCTTCATGAGTCTTAGGATGAGTAATCTTTACAGTTTTACGGGTCCCACTGAATTTTCCACCCTGCTGCGGCTGAAATTGTGGGGCCATATTAATTCCCATGTTCCCCAGCTGAGGGTGCAGCTGACTCAATTGTGATGAAAAGTTCAATTGCCCCTGGTGCATGACACCTGAAGAATGTATTGGGTGTGGCTGAAGACTTGAAACAAACATTGGCTGCTGAACTGATGGATTTCCCATAGGTAAAGGAATCGGCATTGACATTGGCATTGGTAATGACATGCCTGACATGACCTGAGAATGCATTTGGGGATTAGGTTCGCCATATTGAACAGAAGCCTGCGGCTGGTTAAATAGCATTGGCACAGTCATCCTGGGGGCAGGAAGTCCAAAAGGTTTCTGAGTTTGAGTCACAGGAGGCGCAGCTGAAACTTGCGCATCCCTCTTCAACTCGCAAACTGGCACAGGTGCAACAGTATTAGGTTGGTCAAGAACCCCTGCATCTTTCTTTGGCAGTTGCGGCTCGAGCACAGATGGAGTTGAAATTGCAGGAGCAGCTCTTAGAGAGTCACGAAGAGCCTGTCAGAAAGAATTAAAAGTCAATCCTCAATATTCTAGCAACCACAACTATAATGATGCCATTATTAAAACAGTGTGCAACCTGGAATTATATGTAACCTCAAACCAGGATCACAAACAAAAATCAAGCAATCACTGCCTAATTATGCTGTTGAGAGGTTCTCAGCTTGATAAATGCATGACGCATATTGCACTAATTGATATTTTTATAGGCAAAAGAAAATATTCAAAGATGCTACTATCAGAAACTGTGAGAAGGGTAAAAGCATACAGCATCACTGAAATGACAATCAATTGTTAAGACTTCATTTAGAATGAGCTCCGTAGCATTGACACTTTAACTAGGGTAGCGTATCTTTGCCCAACTTGTCGAATACTAACACTCTTCAGGCACTCTACCGTGATCATCTTTCCTTTTTTTATTAAAAATATTATACATTTTTATCTCAAAATTATTAGTAAATAACAAATAGAAATGTATATTTAAAAGATTTCAAGAAAAAATTAATAACAAGTGTAAAACTAAATTTATACTATATAAATACGGAATTTTAAAAAATTCAATCGACGTGTCGACGATATATCGTGTTAGTAGCTTTTTTAAAAATCACCTGTCAGAGTATTCGATACGATACGTGTCGGACATGTGTCTGTATAGGTGCATCACAGAGAATAAGGATAACGAACAGAAAGGAAGGAAAGCTCCCTTTTTTATGTGGACTAATATAGAAGGAGAAGGAAGAATAATGATTTTGCTCCCTTCAGCTTCTTTATATGATAGAAGCCCTCCCATCCCCTTCACCAAAACAAGAATTTATATCAGTAAAACCCTTTCCCTTTGTAACTTCATTCCCTTCCCTTCCCCTCCAAGATATATTAATATACCGTCAAAGAACCAAAGCACCACAATACTCCAGATAGTAACTCTTGATTATTTTAATATTTCTATCCCAGAAGAGGGATTCATGAGATTCTTATATTTTGGCAGTTGAAAGAAACCTCTGATCTGCCAGGTGAATAACTAGAAAGGAGAGAACCACGAACCTGATCTCTTTTCTGCTCATCCAAATTGGGTGGGGCAGAACTCGTTCGAGCGGGTACCTGCAAAATGTTGGGAGAAAACAAACCTTCTATCCTTCGGATCCAAGAGTTTATAAATGACATGACAAAACAAAAAAGAAGTAAAAATAAAAATGAAATATACTTTTGCCCTTCATGGTATTGACACATACCTGCATTGCATTCATAAAACCAGGACTTATGGATCCAAATTGTAGGAGAAATGGATTTGATGCATCTCCAGGAGCTAAGACATCAAAAAGAGTATTGCAAAATCATTAATTATGAGCATGGGAATATTAAAACTACCAACCTAACACTCTAATAAGAATGAAAAACAAATAAATAGATCAAACCACTTCCACAGCTTCAACTGTGCAGGACCAGTTTGCCATACCCTTTGCAGGTCTCGTGGGCGACTTGGAGTCAGAACTAGCTGTTGAAGCATTTGAAGTAGGAGATGCAGTAGACACATTAGAAGGAACTCTTGGAACAGCTCGGTTAACTTTCTGAGTTGAGGTGTCAGTCAACTTGACATCAGTAGTTGTACTTACAACTGGTGTGTTAGAAGCTCCCAGAACAAGACAACAAAAAAGAAAAATCACAATACATGAAAAGACATGAAAAGATGAAAAAAGCAAGAAAATCACTTCAAAATGCACATAAATAACTAATCAATCTAAAAAGGGGGATGAATCCTTAAACAATGCGATACGAAATTGAGGAAAAATCTCAGGTAGATATAAAAAGGTGAACTTTGGCGGAAAATAGACAG
>NC_036239.1:4947238-4954558 GCF_002742605.1 Olea europaea var. sylvestris
TTAAGCATCACCGGAGTCTTATTGCGTACCATGGGCTAGCTGCCGTTGATGAGTACCATAATGTACAGCATGTGCTGCGGATGGGGCACTAGAATCCGGGCTCGCATTTGGGTTTCTTGCCACTGATTGCCCTCCTTGTGTATTATAGTTCTTAAAACTAATCCCATCAGATAAAGGGGGAAAAAAAGGTCAGAAGAAAAATTAATTCATTATCCCTCATTAAAAACAAAAAAGCAGTCTTGAATATTAACGAACAAACGGTCACGCCCACATTCACCATAAGTCTATACACACATTACACAGGCAAAAATATACTGTATATTTTAAAAATAAAAAAAATAAAAAAAACCTAGAATTTTACAGAACACACGTATACCTGCGGTTGGAGGGGGCGGAAGAGCCGCCGCCGCCCTTAATTGAACCGGGCCCGGAGAAATGGCGCTGTTGATTCGATCGACCGGATTTCCTGTACCGTGTAGACTCGCTCCTTTCCACGTTTGATTGACTTTGGGACATAAATTCTATATTCGAGAAAACCTTCTACCAAGAAGTTATTCAAATATGCTTTCTTTCCCAGACAAATTCACTGATCATATCAAAAACATCAGAAATAAAACCAAAAAATTCTCTCATTTAATCATATAATTTAAACTGCAGTTACGTAATTAAAAGAGATTTTATACAATTAATTCTCGATTTTACCTGGAGTGATGTGTGAAATTAGGGTTTTCCAACGTGAGAGAACAATGGTGGGAAGCATTACGACACTGCGAAAGAAAAATATATAGGAAAGGGGAGGTGAAGAAGATGAAAATAGTGTTAAACGAGCTCTGGGTGTATGGTAGTATAGTTGTAAGAGACAGGTGTAAAACTGTAGAGATAAACGTTGTATGTATAGATGCAGTAATTAATTTTTTATTTTTTTCCTTCTTTTTGATTTATTCTTGAGGGGTTCGTTTTGTTGGCGTAACAGACTAACCTTACCCAGGCGGTCAAAAGTCACGAGCTGGAGTTTTTTTAGGAGATTGGAATCAAGTGTGTTACTCTCCCATTCTCTCTCCATGTTGGTTCGAGCTTAAAAAAAAACACTTATAATTTGACAAGAGAGAGAGGTGCTACTCAAATAGACTGGAGCGGAGTCGCAAAGATATATTAGGGTGGGCTGAATTTATTATTATTATTTTTTTTTAAGAAGTTCATACCAAAAAAGATATTCATCACACGAGATTTAGTTTAAAAGGTTAAACTCTTGACATGAGTACATCAAAATATATTTTTGGACAATAGTGACAAAGTTCTAACAAATATATTTTTAACTAATAAAATTAAATATATAGCATATTACTTATTTTGATAATAACATCCACTTCATGGTCGTAATAAATAAATTTTTAACTCATAAGTATAAATAAGTAACATATGAAAAAAATACATAAGAAAAAATTTAATTACTTTTAAACTTAATCAAACATATGACATCTCATATTGTTAAAATAAGTTATTTATCTTTATTTTGATCAATAAAAGTTTTTTATTATATAATAAACTAATTCGATTATAAGGGAACTCTTTAAACTTAGTTAAATATGTATGAAATAAAATATATATTTTGATAACAAGTTATTTGTGTATTATGAATATGAATAAAATAAATATGTAATTGTTATAGAGTTTTAAATTAAATTTGAATAATTAAACATTGTATTGAGAATGAAGTTACTTCGGCTAAACTTAATTTTTGTTCTAGGCTAAACCTCTTATTCTTTTTTATTTCATCATGAATTTGAGCTAAATTTTCCATTTTTCAAAGGAAAATTTTCATATATAAGAATTTAATTATGACACGTTTCAAAACTAAGAAATAGAGTTTAAAATTTCAAAAATCAGATACTATTAAATTTTATTTATCAAATAATTAATTAAAAATATGTTTTATTAATTAAATATATAAATGTCACAATTCTATACAATTTGATAACAAATTATCGAATTGATTGATTACAAATTATTTATTAGTCATAAATAAAAAAAAATTATAGGTTACAAATTATTTTTCGGTCATAAATTAAAAATTTTATAAGTCACAAACTATTTCTCGCTCACAAATTAAGATTTTTATAGGTCACAATTTATTTATCGATCATAAAATCAAAAATGTTATAGATCACAATTCATTTATTAATCACAAATTTTATAATTCACAACTTATTTAATAGCAACAAATTATTAAGTTAATTGGTCACAAGTTATTTATCGACCACAACTTAATAAATTGCAAGTCACAATCACATTTTTTAGTTCACATTATTTACAGGTCACAAATTAACCACTTTATTGGTCTTGGTCACAATCAACCAATTTATTAGTCTGGGTCACAAACACTCTTCGTCACATTCGATCCCCGCCGTTGACATCACTTGCATCCCAACTGTTTGCAACCACCACCTCACCATCGGGCCAACAATGCCAAATCCACTACCACACAACTTCACTAAAATTAAAGTCCACCACTAACATCACCAGATCCACCTGCACCACCACCCAAAAACCAATCGCTTGAATCCAATAAGAATGGACAAAATCTCATAGATCCACCTGTACCACAGGCGCCACAACCAACAGGCATCCCTTCTCTTCTCCGGCTCCGATTTGTTGCAAATAACCACCACCATTCTCTTTTCCAGCAGATCACCACAGACATCTCAAACCACAATCATCCATTCCCTTCTTAAGTTGCGATCTGCAATGCCCCTACGATCTACAACAACGACCGGTACCTCGTTGCCACGCGCAATGATTGTAACAAAGAGAGAGACAGGAGATTGACAGTGGTACTGCATGCAGTGGCTTCTTGTGAGGTGATTGAAGTACAAAATCATTTGATCGTAATAGTAAACTTGATTCTCTGTAGCGAAGCCCGTTTAGTAGAGCATTTACAGAGGTTGCGAACTTTGGTGGCACAGGAAATGATGGTGGCATCCATATAGTATGGAGAAAGAGAGATTGATGGTGGCGCTAGCTTAGGGGTCGGCTGTATAGAGAGAGAAAGATGATATTGAAAAATGATTATGGTTTGAGAGAGTAGAAGGCAGAGGGTGGATATGTAAAATGATTTTGATGATATTATTATTAATATTTAGAATTTTAAGTATATCTGATTTTTGAAAAAAAAATAAAATTCAAATCTTAAATATGAATTGAGATCTTGAAAGCACTTAGTCCTTGTAATTTTTACTTTTTTAAAAGCCATTATTTGCTTTTGGGTTGGGGTCTAATCCCCCTCTAGATTCGCCTCTACAAATAGGGGAAATTGACAGGGATTTAGATAGGGGGCGTCTATTTAAGTCTTTGCTTGATGAGGATTATAATTAAACTTTTTAGTAAATTTTGATAGAAATTGATAAAATATGTCACCACAAAATTATGGGGTTCATAAAATATTTGTTAATTTTAATTGGTTTGAATTGTACCAAACATGTGCTAAATCCCCTGCCAATAGCCCTGTTTGAGTAACATCGGTGAAAAAGAAAAAAGAAAAAAAGGTTACTTAAAAAGTATAATTGTCTTTGTTAACTTGAGCATAGCTGTCAGCTGAATATGCTGATTGTGTTTTTAGTTGCTCTATTCAATCTCGAGTCTTGACTCTTGAGTGCTTATTGCTTGTTGCGTATAATATAAAATAATGTCTTAAACATTTTATAAATTGTTGCGTGACAAAACAAATTATTAACAAAAATTAATTTAATTAATTGATCATATAAAAAAAATGAAGTTGCATAATTAGAGTGAGAATTTCTGCTTTGGTTAAAAAATAAAAAATAGCACTTTTTGTTGGAATGCGGAATAAGAATTACTTAAAAGTCTAAAAAATTCCTTTACGTCAAGAATAAATTATTCGAATTTTAAACTCAATGATTAATTCTTGAATTTGACTTGAATCACAAACTTTTAGCTTTAATTTCAAGAACTTGATGCTTTCAAGTAGGGTTGGATATAGTCCGGTTCGATTTGTTTCTGACCTGAATCACAAACTTCTAACTTTAATTTCAAGAACTTGATGCTTTCAAGTTTCAAGTATTTTATAGTATTCTCTAAACTCAAGTATATGTGGTTGGATATCTTCTTATAATTAAATCAAGAGTCTGTTTGGTTAAGAATAAAATCTTAGTTTAATTTAAATCAAAGTCAAACAATCAATATTAATCACATCTTCTATGGATCCCACAACTTTTCAACCACACATTTCAAAAACTTCTATAATCATCTACTAAAAAAAATTAATTTAGTTCCCCACCAAACACTACGCAAAAAAGTAATTCTCGTACTGAACTAATGAAGAAAAGGATAATAATAAATTTTCTCCTTTTATCTCTCTAAATTTGGAGACTATGGAATAATTATTTTATATGTTTTGTTGAATTTCTTCTTGGTTCTACATAATTTTTATTTATAGAGATAAAAAGATTTTGATCATGTATAATAAAAATTTCAAATAAAGTTAAATATGAGTCTTAAAATTCAAATAGGAGTTTCAATTAATATTAAAATTCAATTAATTTTATATCTTATTTAATTATGTGAAGTCGAACTTCAATTACAATTACAATTACAATTAAGTGTACAAGTTTCATAGCAATTATAATTAAGTCCAAAAATTTATAGTAATTACAATTAAACTAAAAACTTTTATAATATTTACAATTAGATGTCAATACTTTATAAAACTATCACAAGAACATGATAGAACATATATTTTTCAAACTTCAATAATTAGATAATATCTAGTCGATCATAGTCCACCGAATCTAATTATTGAATTTTAATTTTTCATTAAAGAAAAATGAATGCACTATCGAAATGTATAAGATCTCATCAATAAGTTTATAATACCTTCATCTGACCAGTCATATATGTATTTTATCTTAGTTTAAAATAGGAGCATAAATGATAATTTTGCTTCTTTATTTATTCTCACTAACTTAAGCCCTTGTTTGATGCTCATTTTTCAATAATAATTTTTTTAAACTCATTTTCAACTTTATATTCTCTTAATAAACTAATTTTATACTTAAACCTAAATTTTTTTCCTTAATTTTCAACAATATATTTTCTAGAAAATCATGAGTGAATTACCCAAATGTCATTAAACTTTGGAAAAAGTTTCTACGGAGTCACTGAAATTTAAAAATCACTCAACCATCATTGAACTTTGCAAAAGGTTTTCACGGGACCACTAAATTTTAAAAATCACCACATTCATCACTGAACTTTGAAAAACTTTTTGTGAAGTTCAGAATGAATTAGGTGGTTTTTAAAATTCAGTAATTTCGTGAAAACATTTTGTAAAGTTCAATAATGAATTTGATGGTTTTTAAAATTCAGTAATCTTGTGGAAATTTCTTTTACAAAGTTCAATTACCATTTGGGTAATTCACTCAAAAAATCACTATTCAAAAAATTAATTTTTACTAAATAATGGGGCTCGAACAAGGGCTATGTATCATCTTCTTTAATAGTCAAGTTAACTAATTATAGATGTTAAAGTTTCACTGTCAACAAACACTAAGCTCAAATTTTAACTGTTCACCAAAAAATACTTATATCTTGCTTGAGCTCCATTTTTATTGAAGAATACATTTCGAAGTAGTAGATTGATGAAGAATATACGGTTAAAAAATAAGAAATTTTTGAGTTCGCATGTAATATTATAATATTGAAGAATGTGCAGTTAAAAAGAAGAGAAAAATATACTTTAAAAATAATGAGGATCAAACAAGGACTTAAATAGTTCATCCGCCCTTTTTTATGACAATGATTCTTGATATGAATTCATTTTTTACTTTCTATTTTGAGAGATTGTTTTAAGATTGCACAAAACGCGTTTAATTTTTTATTGTAAAAAATCGTTTCTCAAAACAAAAAAATGTTCACCAAAAAATACTTAGAGCTTGCTTGAGCTCCATTTTTGTTGAAGAATATATTTTAAAGTAGTAGATTGATAGAGAATATACAGTTAAAAAATAAGAAAATTTTGAGTTCGCATGTAATATTATAATATTGAAGAATGCACAGCTAAAAAGAAGAGAAAAACATACTTAAAAAATAATGAGGCTCAAAAAAGGACTTAAATAGTTGATCCACCCTTTTTTATGACAATGATTCTTGATATGAATTCATTTTTTACTTTTTGTTTTGAGAGATTGTTTTAAAATTGCACAAAATGCGTTAAATTTGTCATCGTAAAAAATCGTTTTTCAAAACAAAGCTTAAAATTTTTAAAAATAATTTTATGATATTTTGGAGAAACTTGGGAAAGAAAGAGAGATTGGGAGATGGGTACTTGAATTTGGATAAATTTTTATGTGATTTTATTAATTATTTTAATTTGAAAATTTTTTATATTCATTTTCCTTGTTTTAATTTTTTTGAACATTTTCAATGAACACTCAAAAAAATCATTTTGAATTTTATATTGTAAAATTTTCCTTACTTTCAAAAACACATTTTTCATAATAACATATTGAACACATTTTGAGTATTTTAAAAAACTGAAAACAACTTCAAAACGACAAATCAAATGCACACTAATTCTTCTAACAGCCATACTATAAAATAAAATTCAACACATAATCCATTTAATACACTCCAACCTTACTAGCATCATCTTTTATTTTCTACGATAAAGACATATTACAAACCCGAATAATGAATCGATCAAGCTACAATCTTCGAATACAAAGTCTCAAATCCTTGTAAATTGGTTATAAATTTATGATAAAAATAAAAGTTGTATCACACTGTATTTCTCAATACAAGTATCCAACTTATATTATTGCAAGTGATTATAAGCATTTTAATTCGCATACTCAATCATAAATTAATATAATAAATAAATAAAATCACAATTTATTTATCTTATATGGACACACAACCCAACACTTTGCATACGAGGAAACACGACAAGACAATATTTAAATAAATTCGGATCTCACAACTTAACTTCTGGACATGAAATGAAATAAGAGTATATTTATTATTTACCTAACTTCCCATCAACATATGCTGGGCATTGTGGCAAAGAAGGATGTTACAAGTACAACTATTTTGACATCATGATTAATAGTTCTCTCACATACAAGAGGTGGGGCCCACGATTATAATAATCGCGAGCACCACGATTGTGAATGGACTGTCGAAAAGAGTGTACAACATCATAATCGCAAGCACCACGATTGTTAATGAACTGTCGAAAAGAGTGTACAACAAATGCTGTACACTCAGCGTTATGCTAGTGGCAAATGAAGTTGTGTTAAGACTTAA
>NC_036239.1:4962622-4968717 GCF_002742605.1 Olea europaea var. sylvestris
TTATCACTTGACTTCACATAGTCAATAGCTATAATCCTATCCTTAAGTAGCTGATGCACAGTATTGTGCCTCCTATGAATATGGCTAGACTTTTTATTGTAGGATGAATTTTGAGCTCTTGAAATAGCTGCTTAACTGTCACAAAGGATTGAAATAGTTGGAAATGGTTTAGACTACAAAGGAACATCCATAAGAAAATTCCTTAACCATTTAGCCTCCTCACCTGCTTTATCTAACGTAATGAACTAAGATTTCATAGTAGATCTAGAAATGCAGGTTTGCTTAGTGGATTCTAGGATACAGCACCGCCTGCTAATGTAATTATATATCCACTTGTAGATTTATTTTCATTGATATCGAAAATCTAATTAGCATCATAATATCCCTCAAGTACAGTAGGAAATTTGATATAATGTGTTCCCCAGTCTAGAGTACATCTCAAATACCTCAAGACTCGAATGAGAGCATCCTAATGTTAATTGTTAGGATTATTAGTATACCTACTAAGTTTATCGACAACATATGCTTTATCGGGTCTTGTACAATTCATGAGATACATGAGACTACCGATTACTCTAGCATACTCTAAAGCGAAAACACTAGGACCTGAATGTTTTCTCAAATAATGACTTGCATCATAAGGTGTTTTAGTAGGAATACACTTGTATTGGTTAAACTTCTTAAGCACCTTTTCTATATAATGTGAATGAGTCAAAATAATTCTATCAGAATGTTTTACTATTTTAATTCCTAGAATAACGAAATCTTTTATTTCAAAGTGCTTGTTCAAAAACTGTTTGTTTTATAACCACATCTAAACTAGTTCCCATAATCAGTATATCATCAAAAATAAGCAAATTATCACATCAAAATTATTTTCAAATTTGCTATATATGCATTTATCTGCTTCATTTATCACATAACCACTTGATGTCAAAACTATATCAAATTTTTTGTGCTATTACTTAGGAGTTTGTTTAAGGCCATAAAGGGATTTTTTTTAAGTCTACATACTTTATCCTCAAGGCCTTATGCAACAAATCCTTCTGGCTGATCCATATAAATCTTCTCTTCTCAGTCTTCATTTAAAAATGCAGTTTTGACATCCTTTTGATATATAATAAGATCAACACTAAAGCAATTGCAATTAACATCCTAATAAAGGTAATCATAGTAACAGGTGAATAAGTATTAAAGAAAACTCCTTCTTTTTGTCTATAACCTTTGACTACAAGTCTTGCTTTAAACTTATCAATCGAACCATTGGCTTTAAGTTTTTTCTTAAACAATCATCTAAACCCAATTGTCTTACATCCTTGAGGTAAGTTCACTAACTCCCAAGTATTATTAGGCATTATTGAATCATAATCACTATTTACAGCTTCCTTCCAAAATATAGAATCTGGCGAAAACATAGTTTCACCAAAAGTACTAGAAAATCATCCTCTACTAAGTAGGTTGTAAAGTCAGAACCAAAAGAAGTAGTGGTCCTCGGTCTTTTGCTTCTCCTAATTTCAACTTCTTCTAATTCAGATGTCTCTTCTCTACCACTAAGAGGAATACTAAAAGAACTGCTTGGTTCTTTAAACTTTTCTTTAAACGAAAATCTATTTTCAAAAAAATTAAGCATCTCTAGTTTCAAATATTGCGCTCTTTTCGATCAAATTATTTTTGGAGCCAATGACTAAAAATCTGTAAGCATTACTATGAAAAGCATAACCTATAAAAACACAATCAACAGTTTTCAGACCAAGTTTAGTTATCTTAGGTACTGGAATAGAAACTTTAGCTAAACACCCCCATACTTTAAGAGATTTATATGAAGGTGTTCTGCCCTTCCACATTTCATTGGGGAACTTATTATTTTTCTTACTAGGAATTCTGTTAAAAATATAACATGCAATAAGAAGTGTTTCCCTCCACATGTTAAAACGTATCCAGAAGAGTTTAGCATTGACATGACCATATCCTTAAAAGTTCGATTTTTCCTTTCAACTACATCATTAGATTTGGGAGAATAAGGTGAAGTAGTCTCATGAATAATGACATTTTTAACACAGAATTTATCAAAATCTCCATTATATTCTCCTACCCTATCAGATATTAAAACTTTAATAGTTTTGTCTAGCCGATTTTCTACTTTAGTTTTGTATGAAATAAATTTTGAAAAGCTTTCATCATTGCTCTTAAGTAGAGAAATATAACAATATTTAAAACTGAAGTAGTCCTATCAACATGAGAAAATGGCTTTCTAGCATATTTAGATTCAACACACATTTCACATTTTGAATTTGGAAAATTATCGATTTTGAGAATGTTTCCCAAACTCATTAATTTTTTAATGACAGTTTTATTAACATGTCTAAGTCTAGCAGGCCACACATTATAAAAATCCAATAAGTAAACGGAAGAGCTAGATGCTTTATTATTAATCACGGAAACATTGAGTTTAAACAGATTCTCATTTGCATACCATTTCCGAACAAAGAAACCACCTTAGATAGTACAACTTGACCACTATCAAATACAATCTTAAATCCCTTTTTGACTAAGATAGATCTAGACACTAGATTTTTCCTAATATCAGGTATATAAAGGACATCTTTCAAATTAAAGATATTTTCAGAAGTAAATTTAAGTGTCACAGTTCATTTTCCCTCGATTTTAGAGGAGGAAGCATTCTCCATGAACAAACATTCTCCATCACTAGCAGGAGTGAATGAAAAAAAAATGCACCTCTAGTGCAGCAAATGTGCTTGGTAGCTTAGAATCTACCTACAAGTCTGTCACGTTGTTTACTAAATTCACTTCTATCACCATAGCACAGAAATTCACACCCTCTACCACATGTGCCTGATTCTTCATTGCTTTTTCTTTCCTATTTCTGCAATCCCTTGCAAGGTGGCCTGGTTTATCACAAACAAAACAGTCACCAACAATTTTATTTTTAAATTAGAGTTTAGACCGATTGTTCTTTCCTACAAATTGTTTTCCCTTGTTTATGCCTTTAAAATTCTGACCCATGGTAAAATTTCCAACCAGTTTCTTACTGCCAGAACTTCCTTCAATAAGATTAGCCTTGGTATCAAAATCTGGCCTTTCTCTACGTTCTACCATTCTATTGTCCTCCTCAATTCTAATCCTGATAATCAGATCATATTAGGACATTTCTTTTCTCTTATGCTTTAAACCATTTTTATACTCTTTCCATGAAGGTGGCAATTTTTCAATTATAGCTGACACTTGAAAGCACTCACAGATTTTATATCCTTCTGCAAAAATTTCGTGAATTATAATATGCAATTCTTCAACTTGACTAACCACAATTCTAACGTCATTTATTTTAAAATCTAGAAACTTTCTCACGACAAATTTCTTGGTTCCAACATCTTCTGTAGCATATTTCTTTTCTAAGGAATTCCATAATTATTTTGCAGATTTACACGACAAGTAAACATCATATAAATCTAACGTCAAATAATTCAGAATATAATTCCTACACATATAATTCTTATATTCTCAATTAGCTAAATCCTCTGTTTCCTTATAAATAGGATTATTAGCAATTGCAAAATCGGGTTTATCTGATTCAATAGCGTCAACGACTTTAAGTGTTGTCAAATAAAATCAAAGTTTCATTTGTCATCTCTTAAAATTCTTTCCATCAAACAACTCAGATTTTTCAGAATATTTAGGAACAAATATATATACTGTAGACATGGCAACTAATTATAAATAAAATTTTACTTTAAATTGTTGGAAAAATAATCAGTTGCAGTAACGTTCAGAACAATAAAATGTAGAAATATTAAACTTATCATCCGATTGAGTCTCATGACAGCACAATATCCTAAAGTGAAATTTCTCGTCAATAACTACTGCGACCTCCGTAGACAATCACTCCCAGTATACAACGATCGTAAACCACTTGTGCAACAATCACGAATGATTTTCAGAACTCTCAAAGATACTTCAAAATATATGTAAAAACTGAGTATAAAAATTCAGAATATGAGAAATAAGATTTCTTTTCAAATGATTTTCTGTTTTCTTCGATGTATCTCTTTCCCAAATCAAAACATGAGTTTATATAGGCAAAACTGGAAGTAATTGTCTCATTCATGACTAGAGAATAATGCAAAATATTAATGACTGTGAGTAGTGGGTATTTTAATGACTATGAATAATGGGTTATTACAAAAAAGGTCAAAAATATTGGCTAGTTTGACCCATTAAATAATTTCGAAAATAAAAAAAAATCATTTTAGGCAAGGAAGCCCAAGGCTTCAATTAAGACTTTTTAATAATTGCGTTGGGAGTGACCCGAACCCTGACGTCCCCACGACTTGGGTACTTCATCTAATTTGATTATTTCTTTTACATTTTATATTTATACTATAATTTATTGTTACGTGTTGACACTTGGCCGGCCCACTCGGGCCCATGACCCACTTCTGCCGAACCACGTGGCATCTTATCTGAGGCCCCCATCCTAACAAGAACACCAGCATATTATAACAGCACCAGACGTGGTCCAAGTGCTGCCACCAAAGCTAATACACCGAGGAGATCTCGTAGTCGAGGCCCTTCTTTATCTGAGGCCCCTCTTTAGCCGAGGTCCTGAGGCTCTAAGCAGCACTGCTCCCCAGAGATCTGGTTTTACGCAAGGATCCTCCCTGAGTGATTGATGGGACACCCATCATAGAGTACAAGTGTCTTGTCTTGTCAACGTAGTGGCAGAGCCGCCAATTAATTAATTATAGAAAGATAGGAAGTCAAATGTGACACCTATAATTGGACATGTAAACTTACGAGATGAGGCCACATGTACTCCCAACCGAGGGCCACGATCTAAGTTCTAATACTATAAATACTCCCCATGTATCTCTCACAAGGGTAATGCAAGATTCAACACAAGAACAAATACAACATTCTTTACATTCTACTCTCTTGTAACACACACTAATTCATACACGTATTCTAAAAAGATCGATCGATAATTATTGTACAATCGTTATACAAACATCTTACCGGATTTCGAATATTCTCCTCGTCCCAAGCATTTGAGCCGCTCACACGCCCTCTTTTGGTATTATTTCTAGACCGTCCATGTGTCTTAACGTGTTGGACCAGGCTTACGTGTGCGTGGGTGAGTTTGGTATCTGTTGGCAACATATTCTGGGGTCAACAGATTGGCGTCGCCTGTGGGAAATCATACTATAACCACGAGCAACCGTGTGGAAGAAGCTTATCGAAAAGAATATTTGGGCATCCGCCTTAAAAAAGGATTTGTTCTTGCAAAAGAACAAGTGGAAGCCCCACAACTTAGCAATAATCTGAGATCAGAACAGAAGAGAATGAGTTCTGAAGATGATGTACCCCCTAGGAGGGTAAGAGAAAATGTGGGAATGCCCCCATCGGCAGCTGTCCCTGCAGCTCAGTATCGGCTTCACCACCACTACAGAAGAGGTGGCATACGGATGGCCGCTCAATTGTCAAGGGAAATGGCCACCATGACTACAAACATGAGGGACATGGCTAGCCAAAACATGGCCATGAGAGAACTTATGGCCCAAATGCAGAGCCAGTGAGGCTTCTCCATTCCTCCCTATGCACCCCAAGAACATTATGACCAAGATGAGGAAGTTCAAAGCCAAAGGCCTGTACTGGCAGCATATAGCCGAAGCAAGAGCCCCGTGGAGAGGGAAGTAGAAGTTGATGTTTCCTCCAATTATGCTGCTGGCCGACCACCAAGACATAGCTAGGACAACTTTTCACCAGCATATGAGCCAGAATAAAGACCTAGTGATGCGAACCCCATAGCAATGCAAACTACGAAATCCACAACGAGATTGATGCGGAACCCAAGAACTCCAATACTAACCCGGTTTTGGATCTTGAACCCCAAGAATTGAACCAAGAAACCCTAGATTAGCGAACAACCTAAAACCCCTTGATTACAATTGAAAGAACCCACAATCCGATTAATAGAACGCCACAAGAAGTTGAATCTTGATAAATTCCAAGATTGTTCAAGAAGAACAATTAAATTGAAAGAAGAAATTTCTCTCTCTATAATATTAATTCAAAGTCAA
>NC_036239.1:4972818-4984127 GCF_002742605.1 Olea europaea var. sylvestris
GAACTGTCATTTTTATATTTCCCAAGTTTCCATCCAACTCCTCCCTGCGATCATTCTGACCCCGTCTGTCGAACCTATCGCGTATATTCCTCATCCTTCCCATCTCAACATCATGAAATTCATCTTCGTCCATGTCACTCCCATATCCATACTCCTCTAGCCTTTCCCTCCTAGGTTCCCATCTATTCGGTCCTCTGGCATTGGATACATCCACTCGATGCCCGCGACTAAGATTAGCCATCAATGTATCTAATCTATTCATCCAAGCCTCCTGCTTCTCCAACCTATCTCTCACATCTCCAAACGCCCTCTCAAACCTCTGCACTAAATCCTCCGTTGCATTGCTATTATTACCTTGTCGGCTTGAGTTTGATTCTGCCCTTTCTAACAGCCTAACACTAAAATTTTATTTTACTACCTCATCAAAAGTCACTCGGAAACACACACAAGGCTTTTACCCTCTATTAGGCTCACCTCTCTGCCTTTTACCACTCAATTCTTTCAATAATTGCTTCTAGGAATAATTAATGAACTCAATCAATCAATCAATTCGTGTAGAATTCCCCAAACCGGATGTGACTCAATAATTGTAACAAAGGACTCAAAGAAAACTTTTAAAACTTGATTTGAATGAAGGAATGGAATGATTCAA
This sequence comes from Olea europaea var. sylvestris, assembly GCF_002742605.1. NCBI lineage: Eukaryota > Viridiplantae > Streptophyta > Magnoliopsida > Lamiales > Oleaceae > Olea > Olea europaea. The sequence continues at coordinate 4,973,471 of NC_036239.1, forward strand.
TGTGTCCAAGTAATTTAGAAACGATAATGAATAATAATAGTTGATTTTTGACGGATCAATAATTATTTAACAAGTTTTTTTTAACTGTACGGATGAACAGTAATTTTTTTATTTTTTATTTTTTTAGATCCGAAAATCAATAACAAAACCAACAAAGAAAACGAAAACTAATTTGGGCGAAAATTGAGCCCAAAAACAAAATTTGAAGATTTTTTATGAAACTTTTGGATCAAGGATCAAGAAAAACCTTCTGGATACAAGAACACAAGAAATTGAAAAAAAAAATTAGAAAACAAAGGATATAACTTGATTAAATTGGAGCCAAAGATCTGATACCAACTGATGCGAACCCCGTAGTAATGGAAACTACGAAACCCACAACGAGATTGATACGGAACCCAAGAATGCTAATACTAACCCGATTTTGGATCTTGAACCCCAAGAACTGAACCAAGAAACCCTAGATTAGCGAAGAACCTAAAACCCCTTGATTACAATTGAAAGAACCTACAATCCGATTGATAGAACGCCACAAGAAGTTGAATATTGATAAATTCCAAGATTGTTCAAGAAGAACAATTAAATTGAAAGAAGAAATTTCTCTCTCTATAATATTAATTCAAAGTCAAAAGTTCAAAGGTTTTTACAATGAAAAAATATTCTCCCATTTATACTATTCCTCGAATAGGAGTCAAAAAGGAAATATAATTCTAATAATCTAACAAAATTCCTAAAATATTCGCCCAATATGGTAGGAATTTGATTAAGAATGAAATTCTAGTAAAATAAGGAAAAACGCGAAAAAAAAGAAAAATCGCGCCTAGAAATGAACCATGCGGTCGCATGGTTAAAACGCGTGCGGCCGCATGGTAATAGAATTTTGGCCATTTGATTCTCGATATCATGCTGTGCGGCCGCACCTTGCGGCCGCATGGTTGCACTGCACACTCTCATCTTCGGCTGCTTGTAGCGCATTGATCCATTTTGTTTCGGCCTTTGACCTGACACGAACTTGTCCCATTTCGAGTCCCGAACATGGTTCCATCAATAGTTTCTTGAACGAGCAATCCCATCGCTTGTTTCACTTGCTTTGCCCTTGATCGCGTCATTGGTCCGCCATCGACTATCAACGGGTCTCATCTCGCACTTGCCTTCGTCTGGCTCGACTCCTGGATCATATCACCTAGGAGGTCTAATAGCGTCTTTGACAGAATTAGCCCCGCAGAACCAAGGCACATACAGCAACAACAACGTGAGCCTCGAAATAGACCATAGCCCCCACCGGAATGTCTTATCAGTCGGAGGGAAGGTATGAGAATGCCCTCAGTGCCGCTCCGCCTAGAAATAGGCGCTAAAGGAGGCTAGGACCCAAGCTGAACCCTCTCATCAAATACCCAAGTATGAAGCCGAGGAAAATAATGACTCAGATAAGCAGCAGAGGTCCTGTGACTTGGACGACGACGATGAAAATTTACCATTCTCAAGGGAACTAAGAAATGCCTAGGTTTCGAGCCGCTATGTGATGCCCGAGATACCAAAGTATGATGGGAAAAGCGACCTGAAAAATACCTAAGCGCTTATAAAACACATATATGCCTTAGAGGTGCCATCCCAGCAGTGAAGTGTAGAGCTTTTCATTTAACACTTAGTGAATCGGTTGAAATTCGATATAGTCGACTGTCGCCTGGGAGCATAAGGAGTTGACCAAAATTCAAGACCACTTTTCTAAAGAGGATTCTAGTGAGCAATGAGAGAGAGGCCTCCATTCAACGCTTTCAAGACATGAGGCAGGTACATGGAGAATCCCTGAAAAGCTTTTTATCATGTTTTACCGACGATATAACGTATTGCGTGCAAGTTACCAATCATGAAGCTTTGTCAGCCCTAAGAGGAGGTCTGAATATGAACACCCTATTCTAGAGAGACGTGCAAAACCAAGATCCCACCACCTATGACGCCCTATTGGATATGATGAGGCGGGAGATTTATTAATGAAGAATTAATTGAGCACCGGAATCGGGCCAGTAGAGGCCTCCCATCTCAACAAAGACAGCGCACCAGAGGACCGACATCCCACCTAATGGACTACCAAATGAACCCACTTGGTAATAGAAATTCAGGGCAAACACTTGCCACAACCACTTTGAACGCAGTTCCAACTTTAACATATGAAGATGTTAATCCAACAACTACCGACCGGTAAACAGGAACTTTACAACAGGCCCCCCATAGAGGAAGAGGACGGGGCGACGTTCAGGACCTAGGAATAGGCCTAATCAAAATCCCTCGATTATTATACGTACCACCGCTCCTACGGTCATGACACGTCTGAGTGTCGGGAGTACGCATAATTCTACCAGCGGGAAATTTCCCAAGATAGGAGGAATGATTCACCACAGGTGAACAGGCCCTTGCCTAGGAACGACCAGTGACTGAGGAGGATGCTCCCCGCCGGAGAGATGTATCCTCCCATCGAAGGGAACATGGCGCAGAGAGACCCAGGGAAGGACACAAGCATCGTGGAAATCACTACGCACGAGAAGAGGACCCTATTCACGAGATAGACATCATATTTGGAGGCCCCTACGTGGGGTGAGACTCGAAACGCAAAACGAAACTATGTCCGAGAGGCCATGCAACTCCCATTGACCAGTTATATCGTGGACAGTAGCTCTCGAAGAAATCAATTACCATCCATCGTCTTCATCCAAGAGGACTCTGAAGGGGCTCATTATCCCAATTGTGATGCACTTGTAGTAAGGGCTGTGGTGGCCCAAAATGGGCTCAAGCGAATGCTAGTAGACAATGGCAGCTCCGTTAACATCCTGTTCGGATCCACCTTCAATAAGATGATCCTGGACTACGAATTGACTCCCATCACCACTCCTCTAGAAGGATTTACTGGAGATAGTATCACTTTGAGCGGAAAGATAACATTGGTAGTAGAAATGGGAGAGCGCCCTCAAACCACCATGAATTTCATAGAATTCCTTATTGTAGATAGTCGGTCGGTTTACCACGGAGTCTTGGGCAGGCCAGCCCTTAAGGAGTTAGGAGCCGTCACTTCCATCCACCACTTATGCATAAAGCTCCCAATTGAGAACGGGGTGATAACAGTGAGAGGTGACAAAGAAGATCCAAGGAATGCTACCTGAACTCAATCAGGAAGGTCGAGCCCCAAGACGTACATGCCATCCTGACAAATATGGATATGGCAGACGTCCCAAGTGAGGCCCCTCCCAAACGAGAGGATATTGACATGATCGACGCACCTCCCGAGCAGGAAAAACTCTCTATGATCGATGAGATCGATCCCCACGTGATTGAGCATGAACCCCAAGCAACTCGGTTGAGGAACTAGAAAGCTTCCCGGTTGACCTCCGCAACCCCGCGAAGGTGTTGAAAGTGTGCGTAGGCCTGAGCAACGACATGAAAGAAAAATTGAAAGACTTTCTCTGCAAGAACATTGACGTCTTTGTTTGGAGGCATGAGGACATGGTGGGCATAGACCCCAAGGTCAGCTACCACCACCTAAAAAAAAGATCTTAAGGTTGCCCCGCATAGATAGAAGAGAATAGCTCTCAACCCAGAATGATATGAGGCTCTAAAGGAAGAAGTGCAGAAGCTAATCAAGAATGGCTTCATCAGAGAGGCCATCTACCCGAAGTAGGTCTCCAACCCGGTGCTAGTCAAGAAGCACAATGGTAAGTGGATGGTATGTATTCACTTTACCAATCTTAGTAAGGCATGCCCCAAAGATAGCTTCCTACTTTTGAGAATTGATCAATTGGTAGACTCCACCTCCGGGCACGAGTTCTTGAGTTTCATGGATGCCTACTCGCTACAACCAAATACCCATGTACTTGTCTGATAAGGAGAACACCTTATTTATCACTGACAGAGGCCTTTACTGCTACAAGATGATGCCCTTCAAGTTGAAAAACACCAGGGCCACCTACCAAAGGCTTGTTAACAAAATGTTTGTAGACCTCATCGACAAGATAATGGAAGTCTACGTTGATGATATGCTTGTGAAAAGCCTGAAGGCAGACGATCATGTGACGCACTTGGATAACACTTTTCGAATCCTCAGGAGGTACAGGATGAAGCTCAACCCCCTCAGGTATACTTTTAGCCTTGCCTCTAGCAAGTTCTTGGGGTGCATGGTCAACTAAAGAGGAATCAAAGCCAACCCTGAAAAGATCAATGCCTTACTCGAGATGAGATCACCCCAGAAATCAAAGGAAGTCAAAAGCCTAATAGGACGGGTGGCAGCCCTTAGCCGCTTTATCTCCAAGGCCACCGATAAATGCCTCCCGTTCTTTAAAGTATTGAAAGCTGGGAAGAAGTTCGAATAGAATGAGGAGTGTGAAGAGGCCTTCCAGGGCATAAAAAGGCACTTAGGGCAAGCCTCCTTCCTCTCCAAGCCTAAGCCTGATGATATCCTCCAACTGTACCTAGCCGTTTCCATTGAGACCATCAGTGTAGTCCTGATCCGAGAGCAAGAAGCCACCCAACTCCCAGCATACTATACCAGCAAGGCACTGCTATCTCCAGAAACTCACTATCGCGACATGGAGAAGCTAGCCTTATCCTTGATCATAGCTTCTAGGAAGCTGAGGCCCTACTTCCAAGCACACACCATTCACGTGCTAACCAACTTCCCTTTGAGACAAGTGATACAGAAGCCAGATGCCTCAGGAAGACTGTTGAAATGGGCAGTGGAGTTAAGTAAATTTGACATTGTCTTTCAAACAATGGCAGCCATCAAGGGCCAAGCTTTAGCCGATTTTGTAGCAGAGTTCGCCAATGTACCCGAGGTGGAAGAAGTTATGGAACCTGTTGAGCCCCCCACGTGGAACATGTTCGTGGATGGTTCGGCTAGAGACACAGGTTCGGGAGCTGGAGTAGTCCTGGTCAGCCCAGAAGGTCACAAATTGAACTCAGCTGTGAGGTTCGGATTTAGGGCCACCAACAACGTTGCTAAATATGAGGCACTCCTCGCAGGCCTCACATTAGCCAAAGAAATGCAAGTAAGGAGGCTATATATCAACAGTGACCCTCAGCTGGTGGTAAGCCAAGTGAATGACATTTTCTGAGCCAGGGATAAAACCATGGCCTCCTACTTGAGATGGTGATGAACCTTCTCCCATCTTTTGAAAGATTTGAAATAATACAGATCCCTCACCTCGAAAATGCACATGCAGATGCACTCTCTAAACTCGCTAACAGCAAGGACTCTGAAATACTTGTAATAGTACCAATTCAGCACCTCCTCGTACCGTCTACCAAGGCTCCTAAAGTGATGTGGGTCGGAGGCACCCCCACCTGGATGTAACCATCGTAGTCGTCCTAAAGGATTGGGTCCTACCCACTAACAAAGATGAGGCCTATAAGCTGAGAATGAGATCTGCTCATTTCCTCTTCATCGATGATGTACTCTACGAAAGAAGCTTCCCCTCCCCCCTTCTTCACTGGGTGGGAGAAGACGAGGTCACCTACATTCTAAGGAAAATCTATGAAGGTGTTTGTGGCAATCACTTAGGGGGACTAGCCTTAGCACAAAAGGTACTGAGGCAAGGATACTACTGGCCCACCTTGGAAAAGGATGCACTTCAATTTGTGAGCAAATGTGAAAAGTGCCAACGGTTCTCTCCCATTCAGAGACAACCGTCACAAGACCTTACGGTCGTCTCGAGCCTATGGCCCTTCTCCAAGTAGGGCTGGACCTTATAGGTCCCTTACCTAAGGGCAGAGGAGGTGCGAATTTCGCCATTGTGACCATTAATTACTTCACGAAGTGGGTTGAGGCCGAACCGCTGGCAAAAATCACAAAAGCAAACACCTCCAAATTCCTTTGGAAGAACATCATATGCTGGTTCGGAGTCCCCTACTCCGTAGTTTCAGACAACGAAAGGCAGTTCAACAATAAGAAGGTCAAGAACCTATGCGAAGAACTTGGTATCAAGAAGCACTCCTCAACACCTCATCACCCTCAAGCCAATAGCCAAGTCAAGGCTGTAAACAAGACTATCAAACATGTCCTCAAAAGGAAGTTGGATGCCGCAAAAGGAGCCTGGGTTGATGAGTTGCCTCAAGTGCTTTAGGCAATCCAAACTACCACCAGAACCCCCACGGGGGGAAACTCCTTTCCTCATGGCTTATGGAACCGAAGCAATGAGCCCTGTCAAAGTCAGCTTACCATCACCGCGTCACCTGCATTTCAGTGAAATAACTAATGACGAGCTACGGATGTTCAACCTCAACTTCATTGATGAAAGAAGAGACGACTCCCAGCTGAGGCTCCCTACTTACCAAAGGAAAATGACTAAATATTTCAACTCCAAGGTGAAGAAGAGGTCCTTTCGAATCAATGACCTGGTCCTTAGGAGAGTCTTCCTCTCCTCCAAAAGGCCTGGCGAAGGTACCTTAGGTCCAAACTGGGAAGGTCCCTATAGAATCAAAGAAGAACTCTGACCTAGATCCTACAAAATTGAAAACATGGATGGCAAGGCACAACATCATCCATGGAACATTGAGTATCTCAGAATTTACTATCGATGATTGTACTGCATCGCTAGACAACCTTTCCCAACTTATGTAATGAATTTTCAGCTTCAATAAAATGTCATTAGTTTAGATACTACTCTCAGCGTGGAAGCCTCAGAAGAGAGGTCCTGATCTCCATCTCTGGGGTCACCTCGCCTGAACTTCGAGGCTCACTCCACATGCCTCCCTTTGGCGAGGCTGAACGTCAAAGGGGGAAGCCTCTACATGGTTACACCATCCACCATGTAGAAAAGCGTGGGAGCCTCGGAGGAGAGGTCCTGATCCCCATCTCTGGGGTCACCTCGCTTGAAATCTGAGGATCACTCCACATGCCTTCCTTTGGCGAGGCTGAATATCAAAGAGAGAAGCTTCTACATGGCTACACCATCCACCATGTAGGGAAACGTGGGAGCCTCGGAGGAGAGGCCCTGATCCCTATCTCTGGGGTCACCTCGCTTGAAATCCGAGGATCACTCCACATGCCTTCCTTTGGCGAGGCTGAACATCAAAAAGAGAAGCTTCTACATGGCTGCACCATCCACCATATAGGGAAACATGGGAGCCTCGGAGGAGAGGTCCTGATCTCCATTTCTGGGGTCACGTCGCCTGAACTCCGAGGCTCACTCCACATGCCTCCCTTTGGCGAGGCTGAACATCAAAGGGGGAAGTCTCTACATAGCTACACCATCCACCATGTAGGAAAGCGTGGGAGCCTCGAAGGAGAGGTCCTGATTCCCATCTCTGAGGTCACCTTGCCTGAAATCCGAGGCTCACTCTACATGCCTCCCTTTGACGAGGCTGAACGTCAAAGGGGGAAGCCTCTATATAGCTGCACCATCCACCATGTGGGGAAACGTGGGAGCCTTGGAGGAGAGGTCCTGATCCCCATTTCTGGGATCACCTCGCCTGAACTCCGAGACTCACACCACATGCCTCCTTTTGGTCAAGCTAAACGCCAAAAAAGAAAAGCCTGAGCATGCACATCTCATCCATCATTGTTTCACCTCCCTAATTCGAACTCAACTGAAAGATCCAGTCAGATAACCTAAGTGCAATTTGGGCATTATAGTTCATCTCAAGTGAGGAAAGTGTAGCCAGTTAAGTCATCATTTATATTGCATGATTATTAACTCATCCTTAAGCTTGATTATTAAAAGTAATGGAAGTTAAGATGTCAAATTCGGATTGTTAACTCAGACTTATGCGTGGTTATTTATCGAGGTCCATGTACTTTTATTGATTTTCGTTGATATTGAGTATCAAAAAGACAATGTTGCAAAACATTAATTTTCATTGACATTGAACATGATATTACTAGAGGGAGCCCGAGGCCAGTACATCAGAATGAATTAAAGGCAAACTCTACCTCGGCAGCAGTCGCCTCCGTAGCTTGAGTTTCAAAAGTGTCTGCTTCTTTATCCTCTACTGCTTCGTCATTGACCACTTCCTCAGCAGGCATTTGAGGAACTTCATCAACAAACTCCGACCTCAATTCTGATAGGTCGATGTTAGGGAGAAGCTCCTCAGCCCTATCCATCACCTCAGCATAGGCAAAATTCCTCCAATACAACCCGAAGCGTTGATACTCCTTGGTGAGGTGAAAGTTGGCAATATAATCCTTAACTCCCTCCTCCCTCGCCAACTACTGGGCCTCCTCCCTTGCCCTCTTCAGCTCGTCAACATGCCATTTTATTTGGCCTTCTAAAACTTGTATGCATCTTTCGCCCCGGTCAGCTCTAATTGCCCTGGTCCAGGGCCTCAGTTGTCAGCTTCTAGTGATTATTAGAAATCTCCACCTTTTTAGTGAGGGAGGCCACCTCACACTGGGATTCGTACGCCTCCTTCTTTAAAACCTCAATTTGGGCCAAGGCAAATTCCAACTTGACCGCATCTTCAATCTTTTGGGCCTTCATCTTCTCCACCTCAGCCCTTATTTTCTTCAATTCCTTCTCAGTGGAGGCCAACTTGTCCCTGAAAGACTTATTACTTATCTGAAAGCCGACGAATGTTTCCTTGCACTCAAGTGCGAGGCCCAATGTCCTCATACTTTGGCTCACCAAGGCCCTGGTGAGGTTCACAGCATTGCAGCTTGATGCGTGCAGCTGCCACTTGTCGGTCCAGAATTTGTAAAAACTCTCTGTAGCGCCTCGGACCTCGGCGGGCAGCGTATCTAACAAAGCTAGTGCAAGGACCTCATCATGACCGACAAGAAAATTAGGGAACTTTCTCTGAGTCCTTGCTGGCCTCTGCTTCCTCTGCTGCCCTCTTGGCAGCCTCCTCAGCCTCAGCTTTTCTCACCATTTCCACTTTCACTGCCTTCATGGCAGAGTCCAGCAGCTTCGGCTGAGATAGGGCATCCTTGCTTGAATGGGACACTGATGTTGCAAATTTTCCCGAAGAACTGGTGACACGAACTAGCCTCCTTTTCTTGTGGGAGTCCTTGGGGACCTTTTCTTTACCCCGAGGCTCCTTTGCCTTCTCAAACTTATGGGGGGCCTCCTCTCTGGACCCACTAGAGCTGCCATCCTTGGACAGCCTCTCCAACTGGCCTCTGACCTCATTCGCTACATTGGAGCTTGGCTTTAGAGACTTCGCCTCCGCTATGGAAGTTGCCCTCAGAATCGAAGCCATGTCTGGGATGAGATACTTTCTTCTCTTGAATATATCTGCAGACAATAGGTCAGCACTGAATATCAATCACGTACAAATTTGATCAAGTGGACGCGCTTCTTACCCTTGGAAGCCATCGATTCGAAATCTACGAAGTATCGACTTCGGTCTATGAGGTGGTTAAAGTGGAGAAGCTTTAAAGGCCTCTTATATATGTCCTCGATGACCTCGAACTCCCCTTGCTGAGCTCAAACCTCGTACTTGAATATGCAAAATAAGTGGCAACAATTAGCAAAAATTGAGAAACTACTTGGCAAAATGTAATCTCACGAACTTCATAGTACTGGCTCTGTACCGCGCAAGCCATGGCCTTATCCCCCTCAACCGCCTGCCGCTTTTCCCGAACCCAGAACCACGATTCCCTCCATCCCTTGATGGAAGAAGGCAGCTCCACAACGAAAGGTGCGTGAGCTCCCCAGGGTGTGATATAATACCACCCCTTCGACTCGTATTTACCCAACACACGAGGTTGAAAAGGGGTCTGAAAGACGTGCAGAGGCATATCTTCCCCTAACGACACTTCTTTCCACAAAAAGTATAACCCCACTAGCTGGCTCCACCCATTTAGCAGAATCTGGGTCAGTGACAACATAAAGTTCCTAAGCACAGCCCTAAAGAAGGTGTGCAGAGGAAGATGTGTGCCTGCCTTGAACAGGTATTCACTTACAGCCACACATTCAGACCTCGAAAAACACACCCTTTCGTGGGCCTCGGGGACTAACATCTCCACGTAATGGGGGACGCAATATTTCTCTCTAATTTCCTCCAGCTTCTTCAAGGTCATGTTTGACACTATCCTAGCAGCCCTCCATTCTTGCTTATAATCTATAGACTCCTCGACCATGGCGTAATACTCCACCTCAGATTTTGCACTCAGAACAGCCCCTCACCCAACCTAGCTATGGTCACCAATTCTCTACCCGAAGTGGACTCCATATCAAAAGTTTGGAAAATCACAAAAGAAATGATTCTTGCAAAAAATACCTACGGGAATAACTAACAAAAGATGAATTACAAAACACCGGAGTTTGAAATCGGAGAACAACTTTGGACGTCGAAAACAACGAAAGGCAGAAAACACAGAAAGCAAACGGTGAAGAAGGGTTAAAAATGGAAGTCTTTGGCCTTTTGTAGAGAGCCAAGACGAACCCCAGCCCTTGGATGAAAGCCTCATGAATCTCAACCCTCCAATTCTAGGTTAAATTCGAAGCGTAGAATTCAAATCGTTTTGAAATCTGTGCCTCAGATTTGAATGTGCTCCTCACGCACCTCTTCAAATGCGTCTCCTTCTAGAAGATCCACCTGTACCCATCATTGTACATTCAATGCTGCAACCGTACGTGCCTTGGAAGTCAAAACGGTTCGGCTGCCTCTTCTTGGTAACATGCGCAAAACATCAAATCATTGGCACAAACATCGAAGACAATCACATCTCCAC
>NC_036239.1:4985038-5114913 GCF_002742605.1 Olea europaea var. sylvestris
TGTAAACTTACGAGATGAGGCCACGTATACTCTCAACCAAGGGCCACAATCTAAGTTGTAATACTATAAATACTCCCATGTATCTCTCACAAGGGTAATGCAAGATTCAACCCAAGAACAAATACAACATTCTTTACATTCTACTCTCTTGTAACATAAACTAATTCATACATGTTTTCTAAAAAGATCGATTGGTAATTATTGTACAATCGTTATGCAAACATCTTGTCGGATTCCAAATGTTCTCGTCCCGCGCCTTTGAGCCGCTCCAACGCCCACTTTTGCTATTATTTCTGGACCGTCAATGTGTCTTAGCGTGTTAGATCAGGCTTACGTGTGCGTGAGTGGGTCCGGTATCTGTTGGTAACATAATCTGGGGTCAACATATATAACAGACAATTTCCCAATCTAGCTTCTTATCTAACTTGGGGTTCTTTCATAGTTGAGTTATATATTTTCCTGTCTATCACTCTGGCCCTTTTTTAAGTTGCATCTTCTAATATTCCAGGCACCTGTTATGGTGCTAATTTGAGGAAGCAGATCGAGAAGATGGAAGTTAGTCAGCACAGCAAGTATTTCTTCGAGTTTTGTGAGAAGCCTTATGTTTTACATTTCTTGGTGTAATGTCATTCGTTTGGGATGCTTTGGTCTAACATTGCACTTCATCCAAATGGAACTGTTCTTGCAGTATGCAGTGAAGAGGAAGGCTGTGGGTATTTGGGGATGCAAGGACTGTGGCAAAGTCAAAGCTGGCGGTACTTGCACGTTAAAGTAATTATCCTGTATTGTTGCTTTATCTTTTTATTTATGTCACGCTCGACTAACCTAACACATTTTAATGTTTTGTTTTCTTTTTGTCAGCACCGCTAGTGTCGTGACAGTTAAGAGTACCATTCGTAGGCTGAGAAAGCAAATCGAGAGCTAGTTAAATAGGTTAATTTAGTTAAACTGTTATTTGGAGTCCTTTATATCCTTCTTTGGAACGAGTAACTTAACTACTTCAGACTCAGATATTGCAAATTATGCATTTTACTTTGAAAACTTTACAACAGCTTGCAGTTTTTATCTGATCAGCTTGCATCTTTCGGTTTCTTGCCTTGTTCAAGATACAAGTGTATTTGTAGTTCTGTACGACCAGCATTAGTCTCTTGAATACTGGTAGGTGCAAAGATGACCTTGTAGCATACTATAGATGTACCGAAAGAACGAAGGACGACGTCAAGCATACTCTATCATAAACTCTTAAACACAAAATTGCTTACTTATTTTACATTTTTGGTGCAATAGAGAGGGGCAGAGCTTGAAAAAACTCCCGAATCGAATTGAATAGAATCGGACCCGATCGAACTGAATTGAACGAAATGGTTGTTTTTAAGTTAAATACCCAAACGGGTATTTGAATCGAGAATTGACGAANTTAAGAATAAAAAAAAGGGAAGAAAATGGACTGTTCATTTGGTGCAAATTTTGGTGTAATGATTGGAGATGAATTTTAGTTTGACGCAAGATTTGGTGCGAAATGATGCAAAATTTGGTGTAGTACTAGAGATGGCCTAAGAGCATCTTCCCACAATTCACGAGGTTAGTCATGTATTAAAAGCATTCTGTGCAAAATGACACTTATATATTACTCAATTAAGTAAAACCACGTAAAGTTCCTTCCCCAATATTCATATCAATCGTCAAGTAAAATTCAAATCACCCAGCAGTTTCAATCACTGAAGTATTAAAACAAAAAAATTCCTAGTGGCAATTGCATGTGAAAAGCAAAATGTTTCTTACAAATTAATTTTATTATTTTGGGGTATGAATATTTTGGGAGCCCTGCAGATGATTATTATTAATTATTTCTATTTTAATAATTTTTGGGTAAATGGATAGTGCCTCTATCATGCTTGAATTCACGTCTACAGATATGCATATTGCATTACATCAAATCTTTCCTATGAAAAATTCCATCAAATGACAGTCAAATGCTACTTTCACTGAAAGGAAAAACTCTAGGGGATATGATCTTCATGTTAATCACTTCCAGTTTATGTGGAATTTGAAAGCAAAAAGGGAAATGTGGGATACCTTGTCTGATCTGTAGCAAATTTAAGGAAAAGGTGGCAAACTGAATCATCAAATCTATGTTCCACTCTAAACATGGAAAATTCTTAAGCTAAAGAAAAAGGAAATGAGAGCCTTTCCACTAACCTTTTTAATAAAAGGTTAGTTCCTAATTTATCTTTGTAACTCACATCACCAATATAGAACAGGAAATGGAGAACGGAATCAACACTTTACCATCTTATTTTGTTTTAACAGTTTCATCTTTTCATTTCTATGCTCTTTATTATCACATGCTGGTAAGGTGATATACCACTTACAGTTGAGCATTATTACTAACCCAGAGAAAACAATTCATAACAAAAATATTAGATTCTGACATGCAGCACCAAACGGCGAACTTAACTCCAAGGGTTTGCCCGGGGGTGGGGGCATATAAAGGATTTGAAACACTGAAAAAATAATTCGAGTGACAAAGGGCATGATTTTACAGGTATTATAAACAACAAAACAAAACTTCATTCATAAATTAACAATGAAAGAAGGTTGTAACAACTATCCAACAATTTATCAGGAGCAGGAAGAAATCTAAAGAAGTGAACATGATCCAAATCATAAACATTATCTTTTGTCCGAAAAAAACATGCCTTACGGGACAGATCACATATACACACAACATCAAGTTTATGCCAAAAATATTGACCAATAAAAACAAACTCCGTCTTTATTACCAAAAGAAGACTTGATTTGTTGACATGAAATATTCTGGGATCGACTTTTAAAATAAAACCTAGGATTTTATATATTTATATATCAAATGACAAGAAGCACAAAGCATATAAACGACTGGCAGAATGCAAATAAACATCCCCAAGATTACCTGTAATGGTAATGTCCAAGGCCATGTTTAACGCCCCACTTAAATTCCCCCACATAACGGCTCCCATCTTCGCAGGTATGTATACCACACCCATGGCTCTGCCCACTAGACCACTCCCCAGCATAGACATCTCCTGTATAAAACCTGTACACCCCAAAACCATGCCTAAGCCCCTGTCTGTACTGACCTCTATACCGGCTGCCCCTTGCCCATGTCTCTACTCCATATCCATCATACTTGCCATCCACCCAATCCCCCTCATATCTCCCGCTCATGTAATAATAATAAACCCCACTCCCATTACACTTTCCCTTGTGATACTCGCCCTCGTACACATCCCCATTGTTGTATGCCTCTACATAAGACCCTGAAATTGCTTTCTTATCCGCCTTGTGTGAAGACCCAATTGACCAAAATACCGGTAAATGTGGCCAGTTCGCTTGTTTTTTTCGACGAATTTTAACTGGTAACGACCTGGCAAGGTACAACCATATCGTGGGAAGTCTTGGAATGGCCAAATTGAGGGAAAACAAGAGCGCAGCAGAGAAGGCAAAGGCAGAGAGGAAATCAAGAATAAATGAGCTGGAAGGGTGGGAGACCAGGAAGTAAAAGAAAGGGAGACTGAGGAGAAGTATGAGGCGGAGGTGGAGGCGCATTCGACGGCGTAGGTAATGAACATGGTGGTGAAAATGGGTCAAGAAGTTTTGAGACCTTGTATAAAGAAGATTAAACTTTGAAGGAGGATTTTTTCCAGAAAACCCATATCTGTGAAGGGCATTTGACAAAGTCGGAGTCTTGGTAAGCGAACTTGAAATTTGTTGAACATTAGGTCTCTTCAAAGGTGAGGGTTTGAGGGGAAACCGATCATTTTGACCCTTCAGTCGATTTTCATCATTGATAAGGATCTGAAGGGTACTATTATTCACGTAAGACGACGAATTTGAAGGATGGTGAGTATTTGGGTGAAAATTTTGGAAAAGATGTGGATGTTTTTGTGTAAGGGAAGAAGGGGGCAGTGGGATAGGGTTGAAATCGGAAGAGATGCCACTGCTTTCTGTTCCGATCTGAACTTCAGATTTTTTCTGACGCATTACATATATAAAACCAAATTCACAAACAGATTCAATCTATTTAAAAATTTCACAGTGTGTTTTCTGTTCTTGATTTTCTGCAGTTTCTCGGTTTGTTCAAATGGATGGAGGTGTGGGATTTAATGAATTTCTGCGTCAACAGATTTATATATACTATATATGTGTGTGAATTGAAGATTTAGCGCGTGCGTGCGTGTGTGAGAAAGAGAGAGACAGAGAGCGCGCGCGGAGGCTGCGAGGAGTTTAATGGTGGGATTATTTGATATCAATGGCGACCGGCCGCAAAAGGCCGCGAACTGGTTATAAGCTACTTGCCTTTTTGCATTTGCCCCTTGCCTATTGGATTATTACCTAATTTGCCACTATTTGATGGATCCAATATTTATTTCCTTTTGGTCCTTCTATTTTACGGAGAAATACAAATGAGTATCTCTAGTGGCGAACCTTTTCAAAATAAATGAAAAAAATTCTTAGTAATTCCTACTTAATGAATCAAATCCTATTTATATACATAAAAATTTCAAATTTGACCCCCTTTTTCAATCAATAGTTAATCCAAAGAAATCGAGTTGTTTGAATGAAGTAGTTGATTATTGAATAAATGAAGATAAAATTCTTCTACACAAATGTTTGGCTCATCGCATCCAACAATTAGAATAACAATTTCAAGTGAATCACAAGAACTCTTCAAAGATAGACGCAACCTAATGTGACCCCAACAAGTCGTAATTGAATATAAACAAAATTAAGGAGCTCAAAAAGAATATCATATAAATAATAAGTTTTCTCATAAGATATCTCAAATACTTGAAGCAAAATACAATAATAATTAATGTTGATTAGAAATACTTATTTAATGTCTCCAATAAAGAAAAGAGAATAATCATTTTTACTTTTTGTTTTTTTCATTTATGGCCGAAAATTTCAGAAAATAAATCTCTTATCTAAAAATTTCCTTGATTTGCAATGCAAGTATTGTTGACTACTCATGATAGAGTCAAAATTAACATTATTAATGCAATGTAACATTATTTAATCACGTCTAAATTAATGCTAAGTCAACCCAATTATTCATCTTAACGTAAGATATTAATTAATAATCATCTGGCAGAAATAATATTCTCTTCTCAATTAATAATATTATTATTGAAATATTAAATGATTCATCATATTCATAGGTTACAACATAGATTTATGAGTGCTGGTACAAGTACAACTGTTGATGAAACCTTTTCGACTTCAAAAAGTGACATACAAAGCCTCATGCACGCTAACATCTTCCATCTCCACTGCATAGATAACAACGTAAGATATTAATTAATAATCATCTGGCAGAAATAATATTCTCTTCTCAATTAATAATATTATTATTGAAATATTAAATGATTCATCATATTCATAGGTTACAACATAGATTTATGAGTGCTGGTACAAGTACAACTGTTGATGAAACCTTTTCGACTTCAAAAAGTGACATACAAAGCCTCATGCACGCTAACATCTTCCATCTCCACTGCATAGATAATAATTCAAAGAATTAATCTATTTGTACTGTGAATCTTGTACAAATAGATTTATAGGTACTGCGTTGACAGCACTTGTATGATTAAATTATTATTATTATTATTATTATTATTATTATTATTATTATTATTATTATTATTTTCTTTTTTGCCAACGGTCAATGAAAAATTGTCAAATATTTCCCAGTACAAAACACTGTCAAACTTCCTTGTACACATTGCATTTCTCTAACTAAAATTAGGTGTTTTAATTTGACATGCCCGACATATTTAGTATGTTAAAATTAAGTCATCGATTTAAAAAATAATTTTAATTTTATCCATCGTTAGAGTCAATTGTATCTTGATATTCAATAAGTTTTTTTCTGACTCGTTCTTAGTTAAATGTAAGTGGAGTTCCATGTTTAAAAAAATATCCTTAAAATAAATTTTCAACGTAATTATCACTATAGCTAAAAGTTTAAAGTAATACTATTGATCACCACTGGTGTTAGGCATTAATATCAATGACAACAATATGACATTAAATGATAGGTTCAGTTAAATGTAATATCACATAATTAATTTAATTACACCAATCAATTGTGGTTATCTAAATTGATGTTCAAATATCACTGATACTAAATATCATTATTTGAAAGGTCAACATTGTAAAATAAATTAAGTGAAAAGCATATGCTAATTAATTATATCACAAAATTCCGTGCTTCTACCCATTATTGTTACTTTAGTGTCCAGATTAGCTTTCACTGGCCCAATGTAATCAATTAAGTAGAAAGCATTAAAAAGACAAAATGAGTAGAATTTGAGTTAAAAGGGCTATGGAGTGGTCTTTTTGACCTCTAGGTTTAGTACAAGTGCCAAATTATGGAGAGAAAAAATAAATAGTCTCTCTCTAAAGTAACCATGGTAGAGAGTAGGGCCCGATGTTTCTCGAATCATATATTTGAAGATATTATATATTTTTGAGCCTATTTTTCTATCATCCAATCGTATACGAGGATATGGTTGAAGTGTGTGAATTACAAATTACGAATCTTGTGTGTTTGACATGAATTCAGGAGGTAAAAAGAACGAGAAAATGACAACAAAAATGACATGTTCAACACTATTGGAACTGAAGTTAGGACAATTAACTAATACTTTCAATCTATCAAGAACATAAATATCGAACGAGATGAAATTCGATCCACTTCGAATGATCTGTAAAATTAGCTCGAATCTTTAGTAGTATCGATCTCCCTCTGTTTTATAAAATGTGAAAATGTATAAAGAGATGAAAATAGGGTAAAAATGAAAATAAAAAAAGGGATTGCAATTGTTAAAGTATCCACTTGTCTTTTGTTTTCCTTTTCAAATGGAGCAGGTTAAATTTTTGATGAGTTGGAAATGTGTGATTGAATACTATACTATTGATTGATTTTTGGTAATTGATTTGACAAATACCCCCAATGTTATCCATTGATTAAGACTAATAGCGTCATCCATTATTTTGAAATTTGTCTTGTCAGGTGATTTTTTGTTAGATTGCTTCATTCTTAATCAATTATAAGTCATCGAGACATTATGATCGAATATGCTTTGACATTCAACTAAAAGGATTTCTAAAATTGTTGTTTTCGAAGTCGATAGAATCAAGTGATCAGAGATATATTAAAAAAAATTCTTCACTCAAACTCTTCTCTATGACGCATCATAAGATACAGACCAGGCAGAATTTACAGTCCCAATTAAGTGGCAAATAAAAAAATTAAAAAGTCAATCAATGCCACCTATACTGTGGACGATAGATAGCTATACTCGTAAGAAAATTGTACGCCGAAAACCTACTAACGCATTTCTCTAACATTGTCCTCAAACTTTGATTTCACTACATGAAAAGCATGTTCGACAGTAATTATAAAAATTGATTTTTACCTTTAAAGAGAAGTATATCCTACATGTAAATGAAGAATTCAAAAATAACGACTGAAATAATAAAAAACAATCAAAAAATTGATTTTTTTGGAATGAAAAATTGCTACCAAATGAGAGCGAAAATCAGAAAGATTTAGCCTGATGGTAAGTACAATTTTCCAACGCAATTACACAGTGTGAAGGCTCATTTTCCCATTTTTTGTCAGCTTTGTAAACATTAACAGCTTCATGTAGGATTACATTGGAAACAGTACTACATGGCTGCTCCATAGGAAAATATAGCTCCAACGTATGGATACACAACGGGCAACAATTAAGTATTTCAAACAGTTACAAACCTGAAAAGGATATAAAAATTACATGTACTGTGTCTAATTTATGGAAAGACCTTAAACGGCTAATTTGCAACAGTGCACCTCAATCATTCAGTTTCCTCGTATTCATCTCTCTTTGTGTACCTGGCTTGTAAACCCACCTTAAGAACTTGTACATCATCGAAGCCAGATGAAAACCACTTCTGGGCAGAAAATGTGACTCCAATTCAACTGATCGGAAACTCCTCCGGTCAAGGCTTGTGAAGCTTGAAGCCAAAAACTCTTTGGGTGTAACTTTGTGATGGCTTTTGGGGCTTGAGGTGTCCATATGTCATCAAGAAGAGATGAGGGAATGTGGTACCGAAATAAGCTCCATCGATATCTTTGTCAGTTAAAAGAAATCGTTTCCACAAAGTTCATGCTACAAAATGTCTGGAGCCCATTGATGCAGTATCTAATAACTATTATCGAATCCTTTATGCTTCAATGCACATGTCAAGCTGCCGAAAACACCCTTTATCATTCATGAATTCAAAGACAGTAGCCTAAATAAGTTCCTAGGATAAATTAAGATAATTTTGCAGTTGCATGGGTATCTTTCACAATATAAGAAAATTATAACAAGGCTGATTTTTCCACCCTATTAGGATTCAGGATTAAAAAGTATAGTATTATTGAGAGATGCAAGAAATTTCGATAATCATTGATAGAAGAGATCTTTTTCTTTTCATTGATAAGCCAAACAAGAAGTCAGAATCAAAAAAAGCTGGCCAGATATTTTATTTGGTCAGCAACATTGAAATCAAGCGATTTCAAGAAGAGAATGGAGAACTTATTGGAAGCTAGGGCTTTCAGTAAGGAAGGTGAGATTAGTAGTTAGTTTCTGTTGCATTGTCTGGTAGAACTTGAATCATGGTGGTTCTGATACTCAACAACACGAGACGGAGTGTATTTCAGAAAATGCATTTTTACGTGCTTTAATGTGTATTGTGTGAGAAAGACACGTGGATCCAGCATAGACAAGAATGCAAATTAAACAGAGAGCGGAAGCCTCAGAAAAATAGTATAATGTAGGATACTGCCTTGGTACTTGGATCGAGGGTAGTAAATATCTTCACACTTGGGACAGTATATCTTCACAGTACTTGAACGTGGGATGTCAGATTGACCAACCGGAAGGCAAGGCTGTCCACAGCAGTAAACTCTTGGGCATCTTCCAAAGTCATAGTTTTTGTACTTCTCCAACTGTAAAATTCGCATCTCAACAAGTTATATGACTACAATAAATGGACAGAAATCCAAAGACAAATATAACCTGACTAATAATGTTACCATTGCAGCCATTCCCTTGCTTGTCAAAATGTATCGGACATGAATAAGACCATAGAGCATCTCTGCTGCTGATTCAACCAACTCATTTTGTTCCTCGGTAAACATATCATCTATTCATGCCCATAAATGAGAAAACATTATTACCAGCATCACACATCTCAGAAAAAGGGAGTAAAGGGGTAAAGGAGAAACAGCAATTGCACCAAATAAATTGCAGCAATTGACAAGGTAGGGAAAAGGAAATAACATCCCAACGTAAACTGCAACCTCAGCCAGCTTTACTATAGAAATGTCTGAGAAATAATTCAGCACAAGGGACCATTGTTTTATTGAAGTTACAACAGAGAAAGGTAAGCATGCCCCTATTTAGAAACAACTAACAAAGATCAATCCAGAAATGGAAGTTTTAGTTAAGCCAGAGCCCATGATAATTGGGACTTTCTAAAAGCTTTCGGCAGCAAATGATAAATGTTGTATGGCTACTTACCACATCTATTATCACTATCGAATATACACACACATACAGGATTTTGTAAAGGTTGCATAATTAGACTGAAATGAATTGAACCTACAACTGCACTAAATAATCGAGATCAGCTGATTATATATCCAGTAATTGAGATGATTTTGCAGCGAATTTTATGGGATTGGACGCTGCCACTATGAAGATACTTCAGTACATTTCCTGGAAATGAATACTATAGTTATGAGGATGATTATGCGGCTGATAGGTGCTGCAATTATTGAGATAATCTGGGGTAGATTGGTGGTGAGCGAGGATGATCCTGTGTAACGACAGCGAGCCACTCAATTGGCACCAGCATTTAACATAAGTACCTGTTAAGGGAGGTTTGGGTTTGAATGGCTGAGGACGATAAAGAAATCCATAAGGAAAAAGATGGGCACAGGCTCGCAGAGCGGACATTATGAATGAGTACTGGGATTAGTTGTAATTTCCACCTCCTCCTAATGCTAATGTTATTCACGACTTCATGCTGGGCAAACAAATTATAATTCAGATATAGCACTGAAAATTATGTCATGATGCACCTCAAAAAGCCCAGCACAAATAAAGTTATAGATAGACTCAATCGATTCTTGTTCTGAATTTATATGGGGCTGGCTACATAGATCCTTCTTTTACGCTCTGATACATGACAGATCATCTTCAAAGTTATAAAGGCCACCTCCAATGTTAAATTACAAAAGGTTTTAGTCCTTTTAAATTATCGCTCCATGTGATTTTAGGTCAGCCTTCATTTTGGTTTACTGTTACTCCTATTACTATATGCAATCAGCATCTACCAGGTTTTTTGCATGTGCTCAAACCATTTAAAACCTATCTGGATACCTACATTGCTGGTGAGTTTCCTCGCGCAATTGAAATTTCAATAAATGTGTTCAGAAATGGTTATTATTGCAAGTTTTCAAAGGGTCCAAACAAAATTATTCTCATTACTTTGCGTAAGGTAATCCCATAAAAGCAAAGATCCTCTATCAATATACTCTCCATATATGAACTTTCCAGCATCAAATTTAAAAATTAAAGAAGTACATAAAATGAAGAACGATACAAGATTTATTAAATCAATCCTTTCTTATTTACATGAAAAATATTGCTCTATTTAAAGAATGTAGACAGTTTATCATAGCATTATTAGCGATCAATAAGAGAAAGCAGGACTTAATAACTAACTTGAGGTGGTAATGCTTGCATGTCTCTAAAGCAAAAGGCTTCTGACTTTCATTGAGGTTATCCTACATAACAAGTCTCATAGGTATACTTATGTTCAAAGGCTGGAATTTCTCACAAAGATAGCATTGTACCAATTAAGTTAGTCAGATTACTTAAAAGCCAGCATAAGAATAATTCAAAAGATTGAGTAAGATGGATGCTGTAGTAGTTTTCATTTTGCATCACCCCAACTGAATTTCACTACTTCATTGATTCTCTTCAACTATCTTCTATAGTTAGTTTACCCATACTAAATAGATGGTTCCCAAAACTGATATTATAAGAAACACAGGTAATGGGATGAAGTTGAGAGAGGCGAAAATTTGACTTTTGTCCAAAATGCCTGGGAAGTACATTCGCAAGAATGAAACTCGAAGGAATTAATGGGTAACTACTCGACCAGTTTCCTTAAAATGAGTTCATAGGTTCCTTTAAGTTTGAGTGTACAGGAGGGATTCTCCTAAGAGGAGCTTTAGAGGGAATAGGGGTCAAACGATTTTTATGAACTGTCTTTGATCAAGCTTTACAGTAAAATGTTGAGGCCAATTAGAGAAATGATTCATTTTCCCGAAATGTAATTCTACTTGCCTCCACCTATATACTATTTACTCAGCAATTGAGAGAAGCTACTCAAATATTCTATCAGAAAGACCTAAATTCAAAAACCACCACGCTAGCGAGTATACAGAAGGATCTAAACAATGTCTGCATTATAACCTGGTATTAGAGACTGATTACTAAGTCGCTGAAAGTTATCTAATTGCATCCTAAATTGCAATTTCTAATTATTCATAACATGTTCATCGCTCATCGACTTACACTACCACATAAGAATTAATGCAACTCCATATATCAAGAAAGCAATTAACTACTTTGAATTATAATATGCTTGAGGACCTCCATACAGTCTCAAGATGCAATCAAATAAATTCTTTCCTCCGGGCCTTTTCCAAACAAATTGATTAAGGATATTTGGGTCATTTGTGCTATATATTTTTTAACACAATAAATTATTAATATTATTATTTGCATTTAAAATAAATTTTAAATATAAAAAATAATAATTAATGAATCAATTAAAAGAAAAAAAAATTTAAAATATAACAAACACGATTATTTCTTAAAGTTAACACGAAATATATTAAACGACGGTATACATACGATAATCTAATTTTATTTAAAGAAAACGATACGAATCCCGAGAATTAAATTGCAATAATATTTCGACTTTATAATATCCCAATTCGAAATGCATTGCATTATTTTTTAATGGCATGATTTAATATTTTCATTGTTGTAGTGTTTTTATTAATTGTACTATGTTTTTTTATATCTATTAATGAATTTAATCTTTTCCATAATTTAACGTAATTATTTATTTAGTAATTTATGTATTTATAAAGTAATTACATAAATAATATTTCAAATAAATAAATTATTAAGAATAAAAAAAAGGGAAGAAAATGGACTGTTCATTTGGTGCAAATTTTGGTGTAATGATTGGAGATGAATTTTAGTTTGGCGCAAGATTTGGTGCGAAATGATGCAAAATTTGGTGTAGTGCTAGAGATGGCCTAAGAGCATCTTCCCACAATTCACGAGGTTAGTCATGTATTAAAAGCATTCTGTGCAAAATGACACTTATATATTACTCAATTAAGTAAAACCATGTAAAGTTCCTTCCCCAATATTCATATCAATCATCAAGTAAAATTCAAATCACCCAGCAGTTTCAATCACTGAAGTATTAAAACAAAAAAATTCCTAGTGGCAATTGCATGTGAAAAGCAAAATGTTTCTTACAAATTAATTTTATTATTTTGGGGTATGAATATTTTGGGAGCCCTGCAGATGATTATTATTAATTATTTCTATTTTAATAATTTTTGGGTAAATGGATAGTGCCTCTATCATGCTTGAATTCACGTCTACAGATATGCATATTGCATTACATCAAATCTTTCCTATGAAAAATTCCATCAAATGACAGTCAAATGCTACTTTCACTGAAAGGAAAAACTCTAGGGGATATGATCTTCATGTTAATCACTTTCAGTTTATGTGGAATTTGAAAGCAAAAAGGGAAATGTGGGATACCTTGTCTGATCTGTAGCAAATTTAAGGAAAAGGTGGCAAACTGAATCATCAAATCTATGTTCCACTCTAAACATGGAAAATTCGTAAGCTAAAGAAAAAGGAAATGAGAGCCTTTCCACTAACCTTTTTAATAAAAGGTTAGTTCCTAATTTATCTTTGTAACTCACATCACCAATATAGAACAGGAAATGGAGAACGGAATCAACACTTTACCATCTTATTTTGTTTTAACAGTTTCATCTTTTCATTTCTATGCTCTTTATTATCACATGCTGGTAAGGTGATATACCACTTACAGTTGAGCATTATTACTAACCCAGAGAAAACAATTCATAACAAAAATATTAGATTCTGACATGCAGCACCAAACGGCGAACTTAACTCCAAGGGTTTGCCCGGGGGTGGGGGCATATAAAGGATTTGAAACACTGAAAAAATAATTCGAGTGACAAAGGGCATGATTTTACAGGTATTATAAACAACAAAACAAAACTTCATTCATAAATTAACAATGAAAGAAGGTTGTAACAACTATCCAACAATTTATCAGGAGCAGGAAGAAATCTAAAGAAGTGAACATGATCCAAATCATAAACATTATCTTTTGTCCGAAAAAAACATGCCTTACGGGACAGATCACATATACACACAACATCAAGTTTATGCCAAAAATATTGACCAATAAAAACAAACTCCGTCTTTATTACCAAAAGAAGACTTGATTTGTTGACATGAAATATTCTGGGATCGACTTTTAAAATAAAACCTAGGATTTTATATATTTATATATCAAATGACGAGAAGCACAAAGCATATAAACGACTGGCAGAATGCAAATAAACATCCCCAAGATTACCTGTAATGGTAATGTCCAAGGCCATGTTTAACGCCCCACTTAAATTCCCCCACATAACGGCTCCCATCTTCGCAGGTATGTATACCACACCCATGGCTCTGCCCACTAGACCACTCCCCAGCATAGACATCTCCTGTATAAAACCTGTACACCCCAAAACCATGCCTAAGCCCCTGTCTGTACTGACCTCTATACCGGCTGCCCCTTGCCCATGTCTCTACTCCATATCCATCATACTTGCCATCCACCCAATCCCCCTCATATCTCCCGCTCATGTAATAATAATAAACCCCACTCCCATTACACTTTCCCTTGTGATACTCGCCCTCGTACACATCCCCATTGTTGTATGCCTCTACATAAGACCCTGAAATTGCTTTCTTATCCGCCTTGTGTGAAGACCCAATTGACCAAAATACCGGTAAATGTGGCCAGTTCGCTTGTTTTTTTCGACGAATTTTAACTGGTAACGACCTGGCAAGGTACAACCATATCGTGGGAAGTCTTGGAATGGCCAAATTGAGGGAAAACAAGAGCGCAGCAGAGAAGGCAAAGGCAGAGAGGAAATCAAGAATAAATGAGCTGGAAGGGTGGGAGACCAGGAAGTAAAAGAAAGGGAGACTGAGGAGAAGTATGAGGCGGAGGTGGAGGCGCATTCGACGGCGTAGGTAATGAACATGGTGGTGAAAATGGGTCAAGAAGTTTTGAGACCTTGTATAAAGAAGATTAAACTTTGAAGGAGGATTTTTTCCAGAAAACCCATATCTGTGAAGGGCATTTGACAAAGTCGGAGTCTTGGTAAGCGAACTTGAAATTTGTTGAACATTAGGTCTCTTCAAAGGTGAGGGTTTGAG
This sequence comes from Olea europaea var. sylvestris, assembly GCF_002742605.1. NCBI lineage: Eukaryota > Viridiplantae > Streptophyta > Magnoliopsida > Lamiales > Oleaceae > Olea > Olea europaea. The sequence goes on from NC_036239.1 coordinate 4,999,690, forward strand.
GGGAAACCGATCATTTTGACCCTTCAGTCGATTTTCATCATTGATAAGGATCTGAAGGGTACTATTATTCACGTAAGACGACGAATTTGAAGGATGGTGAGTATTTGGGTGAAAATTTTGGAAAAGATGTGGATGTTTTTGTGTAAGGGAAGAAGGGGGCAGTGGGATAGGGTTGAAATCGGAAGAGATGCCACTGCTTTCTGTTCCGATCTGAACTTCAGATTTTTTCTGACGCATTACATATATAAAACCAAATTCACAAACAGATTCAATCTATTTAAAAATTTCACAGTGTGTTTTCTGTTCTTGATTTTCTGCAGTTTCTCGGTTTGTTCAAATGGATGGAGGTGTGGGATTTAATGAATTTCTGCGTCAACAGATTTATATATACTATATATGTGTGTGAATTGAAGATTTAGCGCGTGCGTGCGTGTGTGAGAAAGAGAGAGACAGAGAGCGCGCGCGGAGGCTGCGAGGAGTTTAATGGTGGGATTATTTGATATCAATGGCGACCGGCCGCAAAAGGCCGCGAACTGGTTATAAGCTACTTGCCTTTTTGCATTTGCCCCTTGCCTATTGGATTATTACCTAATTTGCCACTATTTGATGGATCCAATATTTATTTCCTTTTGGTCCTTCTATTTTACGGAGAAATACAAATGAGTATCTCTAGTGGCGAACCTTTTCAAAATAAATGAAAAAAATTCTTAGTAATTCCTACTTAATGAATCAAATCCTATTTATATACATAAAAATTTCAAATTTGACCCCCTTTTTCAATCAATAGTTAATCCAAAGAAATCGAGTTGTTTGAATGAAGTAGTTGATTATTGAATAAATGAAGATAAAATTCTTCTACACAAATGTTTGGCTCATCGCATCCAACAATTAGAATAACAATTTCAAGTGAATCACAAGAACTCTTCAAAGATAGACGCAACCTAATGTGACCCCAACAAGTCGTAATTGAATATAAACAAAATTAAGGAGCTCAAAAAGAATATCATATAAATAATAAGTTTTCTCATAAGATATCTCAAATACTTGAAGCAAAATACAATAATAATTAATGTTGATTAGAAATACTTATTTAATGTCTCCAATAAAGAAAAGAGAATAATCATTTTTACTTTTTGTTTTTTTCATTTATGGCCGAAAATTTCAGAAAATAAATCTCTTATCTAAAAATTTCCTTGATTTGCAATGCAAGTATTGTTGACTACTCATGATAGAGTCAAAATTAACATTATTAATGCAATGTAACATTATTTAATCACGTCTAAATTAATGCTAAGTCAACCCAATTATTCATCTTAACGTAAGATATTAATTAATAATCATCTGGCAGAAATAATATTCTCTTCTCAATTAATAATATTATTATTGAAATATTAAATGATTCATCATATTCATAGGTTACAACATAGATTTATGAGTGCTGGTACAAGTACAACTGTTGATGAAACCTTTTCGACTTCAAAAAGTGACATACAAAGCCTCATGCACGCTAACATCTTCCATCTCCACTGCATAGATAATAATTCAAAGAATTAATCTATCTGTACTGTGAATCTTGTACAAATAGATTTATAGGTACTACGTTGACAGCACTTGTATGATTAAATTATTATTATTATTATTATTTTCTTTTTTGCCAACGGTCAATGAAAAATTGTCAAATATTTCCCAGTACAAAACACTGTCAAACTTCCTTGTACACATTGCATTTCTCTAACTAAAATTAGGTGTTTTAATTTGACATGCCCGACATATTTAGTATGTTAAAATTAAGTCATCGATTTAAAAAATAATTTTAATTTTATCCATCGTTAGAGTCAATTGTATCTTGATATTCAATAAGTTTTTTTCTGACTCGTTCTTAGTTAAATGTAAGTGGAGTTCCATGTTTAAAAAAATATCCTTAAAATAAATTTTCAACGTAATTATCACTATAGCTAAAAGTTTAAAGTAATACTATTGATCACCACTGGTGTTAGGCATTAATATCAATGACAACAATATGACATTAAATGATAGGTTCAGTTAAATGTAATATCACATAATTAATTTAATTACACCAATCAATTGTGGTTATCTAAATTGATGTTCAAATATCACTGATACTAAATATCATTATTTGAAAGGTCAACATTGTAAAATAAATTAAGTGAAAAGCATATGCTAATTAATTATATCACAAAATTCCGTGCTTCTACCCATTATTGTTACTTTAGTGTCCAGATTAGCTTTCACTGGCCCAATGTAATCAATTAAGTAGAAAGCATTAAAAAGACAAAATGAGTAGAATTTGAGTTAAAAGGGCTATGGAGTGGTCTTTTTGACCTCTAGGTTTAGTACAAGTGCCAAATTATGGAGAGAAAAAATAAATAGTCTCTCTCTAAAGTAACCATGGTAGAGAGTAGGGCCCGATGTTTCTCGAATCATATATTTGAAGATATTATATATTTTTGAGCCTATTTTTCTATCATCCAATCGTATACGAGGATATGGTTGAAGTGTGTGAATTACAAATTACGAATCTTGTGTGTTTGACATGAATTCAGGAGGTAAAAAGAACGAGAAAATGACAACAAAAATGACATGTTCAACACTATTGGAACTGAAGTTAGGACAATTAACTAATACTTTCAATCTATCAAGAACATAAATATCGAACGAGATGAAATTCGATCCACTTCGAATGATCTGTAAAATTAGCTCGAATCTTTAGTAGTATCGATCTCCCTCTGTTTTATAAAATGTGAAAATGTATAAAGAGATGAAAATAGGGTAAAAATGAAAATAAAAAAAGGGATTGCAATTGTTAAAGTATCCACTTGTCTTTTGTTTTCCTTTTCAAATGGAGCAGGTTAAATTTTTGATGAGTTGGAAATGTGTGATTGAATACTATACTATTGATTGATTTTTGGTAATTGATTTGACAAATACCCCCAATGTTATCCATTGATTAAGACTAATAGCGTCATCCATTATTTTGAAATTTGTCTTGTCAGGTGATTTTTTGTTAGATTGCTTCATTCTTAATCAATTATAAGTCATCGAGACATTATGATCGAATATGCTTTGACATTCAACTAAAAGGATTTCTAAAATTGTTGTTTTCGAAGTCGATAGAATCAAGTGATCAGAGATATATTAAAAAAAATTCTTCACTCAAACTCTTCTCTATGACGCATCATAAGATACAGACCAGGCAGAATTTACAGTCCCAATTAAGTGGCAAATAAAAAAATTAAAAAGTCAATCAATGCCACCTATACTGTGGACGATAGATAGCTATACTCGTAAGAAAATTGTACGCCGAAAACCTACTAACGCATTTCTCTAACATTGTCCTCAAACTTTGATTTCACTACATGAAAAGCATGTTCGACAGTAATTATAAAAATTGATTTTTACCTTTAAAGAGAAGTATATCCTACATGTAAATGAAGAATTCAAAAATAACGACTGAAATAATAAAAAACAATCAAAAAATTGATTTTTTTGGAATGAAAAATTGCTACCAAATGAGAGCGAAAATCAGAAAGATTTAGCCTGATGGTAAGTACAATTTTCCAACGCAATTACACAGTGTGAAGGCTCATTTTCCCATTTTTTGTCAGCTTTGTAAACATTAACAGCTTCATGTAGGATTACATTGGAAACAGTACTACATGGCTGCTCCATAGGAAAATATAGCTCCAACGTATGGATACACAACGGGCAACAATTAAGTATTTCAAACAGTTACAAACCTGAAAAGGATATAAAAATTACATGTACTGTGTCTAATTTATGGAAAGACCTTAAACGGCTAATTTGCAACAGTGCACCTCAATCATTCAGTTTCCTCGTATTCATCTCTCTTTGTGTACCTGGCTTGTAAACCCACCTTAAGAACTTGTACATCATCGAAGCCAGATGAAAACCACTTCTGGGCAGAAAATGTGACTCCAATTCAACTGATCGGAAACTCCTCCGGTCAAGGCTTGTGAAGCTTGAAGCCAAAAACTCTTTGGGTGTAACTTTGTGATGGCTTTTGGGGCTTGAGGTGTCCATATGTCATCAAGAAGAGATGAGGGAATGTGGTACCGAAATAAGCTCCATCGATATCTTTGTCAGTTAAAAGAAATCGTTTCCACAAAGTTCATGCTACAAAATGTCTGGAGCCCATTGATGCAGTATCTAATAACTATTATCGAATCCTTTATGCTTCAATGCACATGTCAAGCTGCCGAAAACACCCTTTATCATTCATGAATTCAAAGACAGTAGCCTAAATAAGTTCCTAGGATAAATTAAGATAATTTTGCAGTTGCATGGGTATCTTTCACAATATAAGAAAATTATAACAAGGCTGATTTTTCCACCCTATTAGGATTCAGGATTAAAAAGTATAGTATTATTGAGAGATGCAAGAAATTTCGATAATCATTGATAGAAGAGATCTTTTTCTTTTCATTGATAAGCCAAACAAGAAGTCAGAATCAAAAAAAGCTGGCCAGATATTTTATTTGGTCAGCAACATTGAAATCAAGCGATTTCAAGAAGAGAATGGAGAACTTATTGGAAGCTAGGGCTTTCAGTAAGGAAGGTGAGATTAGTAGTTAGTTTCTGTTGCATTGTCTGGTAGAACTTGAATCATGGTGGTTCTGATACTCAACAACACGAGACGGAGTGTATTTCAGAAAATGCATTTTTACGTGCTTTAATGTGTATTGTGTGAGAAAGACACGTGGATCCAGCATAGACAAGAATGCAAATTAAACAGAGAGCGGAAGCCTCAGAAAAATAGTATAATGTAGGATACTGCCTTGGTACTTGGATCGAGGGTAGTAAATATCTTCACACTTGGGACAGTATATCTTCACAGTACTTGAACGTGGGATGTCAGATTGACCAACCGGAAGGCAAGGCTGTCCACAGCAGTAAACTCTTGGGCATCTTCCAAAGTCATAGTTTTTGTACTTCTCCAACTGTAAAATTCGCATCTCAACAAGTTATATGACTACAATAAATGGACAGAAATCCAAAGACAAATATAACCTGACTAATAATGTTACCATTGCAGCCATTCCCTTGCTTGTCAAAATGTATCGGACATGAATAAGACCATAGAGCATCTCTGCTGCTGATTCAACCAACTCATTTTGTTCCTCGGTAAACATATCATCTATTCATGCCCATAAATGAGAAAACATTATTACCAGCATCACACATCTCAGAAAAAGGGAGTAAAGGGGTAAAGGAGAAACAGCAATTGCACCAAATAAATTGCAGCAATTGACAAGGTAGGGAAAAGGAAATAACATCCCAACGTAAACTGCAACCTCAGCCAGCTTTACTATAGAAATGTCTGAGAAATAATTCAGCACAAGGGACCATTGTTTTATTGAAGTTACAACAGAGAAAGGTAAGCATGCCCCTATTTAGAAACAACTAACAAAGATCAATCCAGAAATGGAAGTTTTAGTTAAGCCAGAGCCCATGATAATTGGGACTTTCTAAAAGCTTTCGGCAGCAAATGATAAATGTTGTATGGCTACTTACCACATCTATTATCACTATCGAATATACACACACATACAGGATTTTGTAAAGGTTGCATAATTAGACTGAAATGAATTGAACCTACAACTGCACTAAATAATCGAGATCAGCTGATTATATATCCAGTAATTGAGATGATTTTGCAGCGAATTTTATGGGATTGGACGCTGCCACTATGAAGATACTTCAGTACATTTCCTGGAAATGAATACTATAGTTATGAGGATGATTATGCGGCTGATAGGTGCTGCAATTATTGAGATAATCTGGGGTAGATTGGTGGTGAGCGAGGATGATCCTGTGTAACGACAGCGAGCCACTCAATTGGCACCAGCATTTAACATAAGTACCTGTTAAGGGAGGTTTGGGTTTGAATGGCTGAGGACGATAAAGAAATCCATAAGGAAAAAGATGGGCACAGGCTCGCAGAGCGGACATTATGAATGAGTACTGGGATTAGTTGTAATTTCCACCTCCTCCTAATGCTAATGTTATTCACGACTTCATGCTGGGCAAACAAATTATAATTCAGATATAGCACTGAAAATTATGTCATGATGCACCTCAAAAAGCCCAGCACAAATAAAGTTATAGATAGACTCAATCGATTCTTGTTCTGAATTTATATGGGGCTGGCTACATAGATCCTTCTTTTACGCTCTGATACATGACAGATCATCTTCAAAGTTATAAAGGCCACCTCCAATGTTAAATTACAAAAGGTTTTAGTCCTTTTAAATTATCGCTCCATGTGATTTTAGGTCAGCCTTCATTTTGGTTTACTGTTACTCCTATTACTATATGCAATCAGCATCTACCAGGTTTTTTGCATGTGCTCAAACCATTTAAAACCTATCTGGATACCTACATTGCTGGTGAGTTTCCTCGCGCAATTGAAATTTCAATAAATGTGTTCAGAAATGGTTATTATTGCAAGTTTTCAAAGGGTCCAAACAAAATTATTCTCATTACTTTGCGTAAGGTAATCCCATAAAAGCAAAGATCCTCTATCAATATACTCTCCATATATGAACTTTCCAGCATCAAATTTAAAAATTAAAGAAGTACATAAAATGAAGAACGATACAAGATTTATTAAATCAATCCTTTCTTATTTACATGAAAAATATTGCTCTATTTAAAGAATGTAGACAGTTTATCATAGCATTATTAGCGATCAATAAGAGAAAGCAGGACTTAATAACTAACTTGAGGTGGTAATGCTTGCATGTCTCTAAAGCAAAAGGCTTCTGACTTTCATTGAGGTTATCCTACATAACAAGTCTCATAGGTATACTTATGTTCAAAGGCTGGAATTTCTCACAAAGATAGCATTGTACCAATTAAGTTAGTCAGATTACTTAAAAGCCAGCATAAGAATAATTCAAAAGATTGAGTAAGATGGATGCTGTAGTAGTTTTCATTTTGCATCACCCCAACTGAATTTCACTACTTCATTGATTCTCTTCAACTATCTTCTATAGTTAGTTTACCCATACTAAATAGATGGTTCCCAAAACTGATATTATAAGAAACACAGGTAATGGGATGAAGTTGAGAGAGGCGAAAATTTGACTTTTGTCCAAAATGCCTGGGAAGTACATTCGCAAGAATGAAACTCGAAGGAATTAATGGGTAACTACTCGACCAGTTTCCTTAAAATGAGTTCATAGGTTCCTTTAAGTTTGAGTGTACAGGAGGGATTCTCCTAAGAGGAGCTTTAGAGGGAATAGGGGTCAAACGATTTTTATGAACTGTCTTTGATCAAGCTTTACAGTAAAATGTTGAGGCCAATTAGAGAAATGATTCATTTTCCCGAAATGTAATTCTACTTGCCTCCACCTATATACTATTTACTCAGCAATTGAGAGAAGCTACTCAAATATTCTATCAGAAAGACCTAAATTCAAAAACCACCACGCTAGCGAGTATACAGAAGGATCTAAACAATGTCTGCATTATAACCTGGTATTAGAGACTGATTACTAAGTCGCTGAAAGTTATCTAATTGCATCCTAAATTGCAATTTCTAATTATTCATAACATGTTCATCGCTCATCGACTTACACTACCACATAAGAATTAATGCAACTCCATATATCAAGAAAGCAATTAACTACTTTGAATTATAATATGCTTGAGGACCTCCATACAGTCTCAAGATGCAATCAAATAAATTCTTTCCTCCGGGAGTTTTAACAAAGTATTAAGCTAGTTATTTATCAGAAACTTCTACTTAACATGGTTAGTACGCCAAAGAAACCAACAAAATATTTTTCCTTATATAACGATCATTCTACTGAAGAACACCATGAAAGGTAACTCTTTTTTTGGGGGTGTAAAATTCATATGAAATATAATGCTCAAAATGATATGCTGAAATTCAATAATTGGTTGCTGATCACAACATCAGTTTGATTGATCTGAAGGCCTGAAAGGAGCCATGTTATATAGACAAGAAGTTAAGACCAGCTTTCCTTTACCACCCAAGGTACATAGCAGTATATGTGCTTCAGCCTTCACACACACACACACACACACCCCTCCCCCCCCGCCCCAAAAAAAAAAAAAAAAAAAAAAAAAAAAACCCCCCCCTTCGTTGCCACCGCTCATAGAGATCCAATTAGTATCATTACTGGCATCACACACAAAGATCCAATTGCTTCCCGTGAGTATGAGAAGGGATAAAGGAGCAACTATAGCAATCAGTTCTCTCTGTAAACTTCACGTCGATTGCGCTATTGGTCCAACGACAGAGAAAAGGGAGATGACGAACGGAAAGGAGAGTAAAGAGAAGAGAAAGAGAGATATATATATATACACGAAAAGAGTATTGCAACCCATGGAAAAATCATTTTTATTTAAAAAAAAATATATATATATATATATCACTCTTTGCATGAAAAGAAAAATCTAGAGTATTATAAAATCACACAAACAGCTCCCTCTTGCAATATAACATAATAATATAGTTATCAATTTCCTGTTTTCCCTTTATTACAATCATACAAATCATGACTTTGGACTAAACTAGAAATGATATCTTCATCTTGCATTTTTGTCCCCCCACATCTCCAAACAAGTCCAGCAAGACCTACTCTGAGCAAAAAAGGGATTGGTATTCAATACAGAATACAGTTGGTAACTGAAATATGCATTTAATATAGAAGTATTTTCACTCCAAAAGCTGAAAAGGACATATTAAAATCAAACATTCACACTGTTAGCCCAAGCATTTACAGCTTGTCTAATTATGACCCCTTTACTTTAGATTTTCATGTTGAAATAAAAGAGACAACTTTTCTCTATTTCAAGAGAAAATTTGAAAAAGAGAAGTAGACCTTGGTAATGAATGCTTCATTCAGGGCATATGCGTTTACCAAATATCAAAGTACAACAATAACCATGACCATGAAAGAACTAATAAACTTGGGAAATATCTGCTACATTGGAAAACAAAAATTAATCTAAACAAACTAAAATTGTTACCATGAGAGGATTCAACGTCCAGAATTAAATCAAGTGCATAATCATAATATGGGACTTGACTGCTCAACCCGCAGAGGTTAAAATCATCTTGAATATATTCATCATCAACTTCACAAAAGAACTCATTTCCCCGCAAATTGCAGAACCAAGAAATCCATGATGTATCATCTCCATCAGAACCACTAACATCAGACTCTTCACTGTCCGTTTCAGATTCTTCTGCAAAATAAGCAAACGTCGGCATCACGGTCTCAGGCACCAGTTTGATCCAAACAAATATATACATATATGCCATATCCATGCTCACAGAGAAACACATATGAGTGTGTGTGGAAACAATATCCATACAGAAACATAGATAATTTCACATACATAACTTCATAAATTTCTACATAAATATTTACATACAGCCTGATTGCTGTTTCATGTGTCAGGATTTTATCCAAATTTGTTCTTAAAAAATTGAAAATCTCGAAGAACAAAACTAGCTGCAACTTTTAGCTCTAGGAACTTGAGAAGCATCAGCATAAGAAGAAGCAATGTTTAAAAAGGCAAAACTAGGAACTAAGGCTTTTTTCATACGTGAAGCCAAAAGTTTAGTCAAAAAATAATAAAATAATATAAAAATGAACATGAAATAAAACATAAACAATCAATCTTAAAGAATACCCCATAGAATTAATACCAAAATAATTTTAAAAAGTAGCAAATATTAAACTGTTTTTACTCTTGAGCAAGAAGAACTTCAAAATAATAATAATAAAAATAAAAATAAAAATATAATAATAATAATAATAATAATAATAATAATAATAATAATAATAATAATAATAATAAATGAGATTAGGCCCATTACCCAAAATCCAAAACCCTGTAAATGTAATCAGATTTCGTTGGTTCACGAAAATTGATTTTAATTTCCACCCAATTTCCTCCGTCTCTAATTCTCTCTGCGCCACTGCCGTGGACTTGCTCAGTTGCTTGTGACCTGCTGTCTGCCATGCTGCCATCTTCGGCCGCTGGAGTTTTAGTCTGTATGTATGTAATTTGTGTGCAAATATTAATTTGGAATTTTGGTTCCTGCTTCTAGGTTTTTGGGTTTAGTATAATCCTTCATTCCTTCAGTTAATTTTGAGCAACCTGCTGGTATTCTAGTTGGTTGGTGTTTGATTATTATGTGACTGATGATCTTGATTATTTACATATAAATTGGTGATTTGGAATTTGGTTCCTGATTTTGATGATTTAAAATTTGCGCAAAGATTTGACATCTTCAAGGTTTACCTATAAATTTATTAGTTAATTCTGATGCTTTAATTTGATTGGTGATTTAGTATGTAAATTGTGATGAATTGGGGATTTTATGATTTGTGATAATTGTTCAATTTTAGTGGGAAATTGAAAATTGATAATAGTTTAAAATTAAGTTTAATGCATGTTTAATTTTCATATAGATTATGGAACGATTTTTTCCACCGAAACGAAAGTTCGAACCTAGTATTTCCAGTGATGCATCTAGCCCCACCTCGACTCTAGTCGAGCACACGAGTTTGCCATTGATAACACAAAAAAGTCTCGAACTCAATTCAATGTAGTTGATCTTGTGTGATTTAGGGAAAGGTCCTCCTATTGAGTCATATGATCCTAATATCAGATATGTTAGGATGGCATACTACGGTCTTTGTTAACCACATGGACATAACTTTTTAAGAAGACTTATGAGAAATGATAATATGTGTTTTACGAAAGAATGGTTATTATTTAATTAAATATTAATAAATGATCTCATTATTGCGGCTGTTGATGTTCAACGATCAACTGCCTGCCCCCTAAATCACCAAAAATTCTAGATCAATCCATGAAAGACGGGTGTAGTATGTGAGTGGGGTAAGGGTTTAGATTTTTTTATTGTGAAGATAAATATAACGAGCCTAAATTATTGTTTTTTATTTGATAAGAGGGGACCAATTAAAAGTATTTAGGTATTATGATGAGGACGTCTACTTTTTATTTATTTTTAGTTGGACTTTATTTATGTTTTAGATTTTATTTAATTGGGCTTGTATTGGCTCAAGTCCATTCTACTTGGGGTTTTAATTTTTACTATTTAAACCTAATTGCGATATAATTTCATTAGTTTTGATGAATTGAAGAATATTTTGGTAGTTTGTTGTCTATGACTTCTCCTTCCTCTCCCTTCCCCTCTCCCCATGAATTTCTGCTTCTTCTCCGGTTCTCCCCTCTTTCTTGCTTCTTCTTTCTATTTTTTTAATTCGCCTTGTATCAAATTTGGTATCAAAACCGAATCTTCAGTAATTTCTTTTCTTTAATCCAAAATTTATTCATATGTCCTTTCCAAAATCTGTTGGAACAACAAGAACTAAAAGAATTTTTGGAAAATGCAGCAGTTTTTTTCTTCTTCTTCAATTTTCAGTCTTAGTTGGAAAAAAAAAATTACTGTTCATCACGGGTACTGTTCACCCAGAATTTCAGTTTAGTATTTTGGTCAGTTTCTTTAACAAAAAAAAAAGTTATTGTTCACGCCAAAAAAAATAAATAAAATTTATCGTTTTTTTTTTGCTGCTACTGCTACTGCTGCTCATAAATAAATAAAAAATTGCAGTGTTGTTCCACAAATCCCAAACACAAGCATTCAAGCCCACTTACCCCTTCAGCCCATATATTCCATCTCTATAATCTAGTCCATTCATTTTTTTTATCAAAATACTTGGGCCATAAGCTAGTGGCCCAAATTATTCCCAAAGCCCACTAACAACACAACCCATCTCTCATCATCTATTTAGTCAATCCACTCGCTTTTCAACCCAATAAATGCCAAATCCAACCCACTTATCACATATTATCACAACTGGTCCAACACCATCCAACCCATAACCGGTCCCAAATTCGATCGACCCATAACCCTAGCCCATTATATACAACACTTAACCCAGCCCACATCTACAATACCCAAGCCCTAAACTCCTCCTTCCCCGTCGGTATCCCACAGTCACCACACTTTCCACGACCGCCCTCATTGCCAATCGCCAGCAATCCACTGCCACGCCAATTGTCACCCACCACTCGGAATTCAGTTTTCGCTTTATTTTTCACGTCGGTGGACCTCTTCTGAGTTCAGAGTGCCAAGGACATTTGTTGAATTGGATTTGGCCTATTATTTGCATTGGTGCAGCTTGTTAAAACTCTTGAGGATTAGTGTTCCATTCAGTGACTTGACTGCTTAGGAGTATTCCATTATAATTTTCTACTGGAGACGTGCCAACTGGGAAATCATAATTGGGCACAGTTCTGATTCTTTGGGTCCTGAAGTACATCGCCATCAGGTTTAAGCTTCTGTGGGCACCACCGCTGCAACTAAACAACAGGGAGTACTTGATTTATATTTTTCATTGGTTTACAATACTACTTCATTTAAAATTGCATTAATTAAATTTTTGTGATATTGTTATTCTAACAATATGCCTAAAGTCACGTAACTGAATCCGTTGATTTCGTCAAAACCCTATTGTTCCCCACTTATCAACGTGATTGGAGAATTCGACTACTGTGTTGACCCTTGCTTTGTTATTTTACATGTACCAGTAGCATTAGTTTGCTTTGGATCTATTTAATCCCCAAATTTGAGATTTTAAAAAAAAAAATGGTTCAAAATGTTATTTTTCATTGCTTATATTTATTGTTCATTGATCTCATCATTGCACGTCATTTAGCTAGTATTACATTGCATGTAGTTGCATAGTGGTCGTCTTGTCGACTCTATTTCCAATACGTTGACCATGGATCCATCCCCATTTGATGCGTTCACTAGACAATTAGTGCAACTTGCCACTAGCCTATCGATTGTCCAATCAGATATAACTGCTACCCGTGAAGAGAGAAAGAACCTAGCAGCTAAGTTGAGCAATTTTAAGCGGACCCCTCGTTTGACTGACACTAATTCTGAAGCGTCTCATAATAGACAATATCATCGTGGACAAAGTGATCAAAAATATTTTCCACACGATCGTAGGAATAGGGATCAGGTTCATGAGCGAGAACAAGGCCATGGTCATCATGGTACTCATTCTCCTTCTCGTCGTAAGAAGCGTTTCTTTAGAGACATTGACTTAAATACTCATACTTTCGATGGTTGCTGAGATTACGAAATTTTTACCCAATGGAACACTCTTACACAAGAGAATCGGCTAGTAACTGAGTACATTACTCAATTTGAGGAATTTCGAGTGAAATGTCATGTCGTTGAGGATGAGGTCCTGACTTTAAGTAGGTTTATACAAGATCTAAGAGATGAACTTAGGCGTGAGCTTTTCTTTCGAGGCATCACTACTCTTGATCAAGCTTACTCTTCAGCTCGGGACTACAAATTACTTATTAGTACTCCATATGAAAAGCACGACCACCATCGTTCTCCCATGTCATTAGCGCCACCTCAACGTGAGTCTGCCATAGAGCCTTCCCCATCTAGTGTCCCTTCCATTTGGAAAAATAAGTGTAAAGGTCGTGATGGTCCAAGGCCCTCTTCTCCTTATAGAATGCGTATTGACAACTATTCTTCCGCCTCATTAGCTCCACCTCTTCCTGTTAAATCTCTTCTAGGACCTCCCCCGTCTAATTTTCCTCAAATCTTAAAAAATAAGGGTAAAATTTTTAAAACTCCAGGGACTTCATCTCACCTGCTATGCATCAGCTGTAAGGATTTTGGTCATATCTCTTCCAAATGTCCTAACCGAGCCTTAGTCATAGAAGAACGAAATGATCTAATAGAAGAGTCGTTAAAAGATCAAATCTATGAACCTAAATTTGAAGAATGTGATTACTTGAATGATATCGAGGACACTTCCTTAGGTAGTATTAGGACTTTTTCTATGAATCTAGGGGTTGTACCCCTTATTCCCAATATCCCTCAATTAAATGTTGTGTGTCATACTCTTTTCCAACCCAAAGGTACGGATGATTTGTGTAATCATGTCCTTTTCAAGGACATTCTTGAGAATTGGGATTTGATCCTCCCAACAATTCAAATAGCATATAACAATTTTGGTGCATCCGTTTATCGCTACAAGTTCCATCCAATTTATTCATGATTATAAGTCTAGGAAGCCTTTAGACCTTATTCCAATGTCCCCACATACTAGTATGCATGCGTCAGCTGAAGCATTTGTACGTCATCTTCATGACTTGCATATTGAGATCAATAAACAATTTGAAGTGAGTAATGCATTATATAAACTTCAAGCTAATTTGCATAAGAGAAATTTTGAATTTAATATTGAGGATTATGTTATATCACAAGCTTGTAGTGTTGATCCTTTAAAAATATTAAAGCATGTTGGTTCAAATGTACATGTCATTGCCCTTTCATCACATTTTGGCTACCACTTTGCTTTAAATATTGAGGACTTCATTACTTACAAACACCGTGTTACTTCATTTGATAATCTATTTCTACTTATCTTTATGGACCCCCAACTTGACTATGTTGATATTTCTACTTCAATACCATCTATCACAGCACACAAAAATAAAATTGATGTTATTTTAGATGAACATGTTGTATTGACCAATGATGGCAAGATTCAGTACTTCCTTGTTTGTTGGGTAGATCGACGTGCTTCTTATGCTCCTCATTATATACAATCATGTGAAAATCTTGAAGATGAGGTGCATGAGTATTGGTTATTTGGAGTCCAGTATCAGTACTTGGTTAGAAGGAAAGATCGTCCCCCTTGGTCAGATCATATTCTTGGGAATAAGCTACAATTTTCAGTACTATCAATCATGGATTACTTGGTTCGTCAGAAAGATCGTCCCCCGTGACTTGACTTGACGCATTTGGAGTATCAGATTCACTGCAGCCTATACTATCTATCAACTCGACATGGTCGAGTTTTTCTCACCCCGGGAGAGTTGATGAGGACATCTACTTTTTATTTATTTTTAGTTGGACTTTATTTATGTTTTAGATTTTATTTATGTAATTGGGCTTTTGTTGGCCCAAGTCCATTCTACTTAGGATTTTAATTTTACTATTTAAACCTAATTGCGATGTAATTTCATTAGTTTTGATGAATTGAAGAATATTTTAGTGGTTTGTTGCCTATGGCTTCTCCTTCCTCTCCCTTCCCCACTCCCCATGAATTTCTGCTTCTTCTCCGGTTTCTCCCCCCATTCTCTTCGGTTCTCCCCTCTTTCTTGCTTCTTCTTTCTATTTTTTTAATTCGTCCTGCATCACATTATCTTTGAAATAAACATTCACACCGAAAATGATGAATAAAAATTTCAAATTACAAAGAAATACACAAGGCGTACGCCTCATTCAATGAGGCACCCACAAAGAAAGCATCTGATGCTACGCCTTGAGACACAAGTTCTACGCCTCAGCTTGAGGCACGCATACTAATGCATATATCAGAAATTCCCAAGTAAAATTAAACCATTTTCCTAATTGTACTTTCAAGAATTGCCCTTCATGTTTTGACTAATTTGAATAAACATACGAAAACCCCTTCCCCGACGTCACCACAGTAACTGAACAGTGGTAGCTTACTTGCCAGCAAACAAGGGCTTCATTATCACCATGATATTTCCAAAAGTTTATTTAACTCAACGTTTTCTGCAATCTCAATTCTTCAATAAAATTTCACAAAATGCACAGAATGAAGGACCATACAAATTTGCAAAGAGACTACAATACAGCATCCTAATTGAAACCCATTCAAGGAAAATAACGCACTATTCCTTAACTCATATTCCAAAGAACTTCACAGGAAATATCCAATATTTAACAATAAGACTTGCACGAGTGCAATGTAAATGTATTTGGGAGATGTCCGAGATCAAGTCACTACAATACGTTATATGATATTGGTGAAGGAACACTTCGAATTTAATGCTTCCAAAATGTAAATATTTGAAAATTAAGACCCAAAGTATATTCAATCACTAAAAACTCAATATCCATAAATTCCTCTAAAATCACCTAAACTTTCGCATATTGCAACAAAAATTAAAATTTCACGCACCATCTGAGCACATATTCTTGCTGGTATTAAGATTTGACGGCGCCCGTGCATCGCGGTGCTCCACATGCTTCCCGGCACTGGCGGAGGTGGAGGGTATGGAGGAAGAGGAGGGCTTGTTTCTAGATGTAGAAGGGGAAGACTTCTCTAAGTGCTTGTCCAACGCATCGTTGATTCGCTTCCGATCCAACATCTCCCCACCCTTCAATGATCCTCCTCCTCGCCCTCGATCTCTATACATAATTATTAGATTTTATAAATATCACTCACTAACTGCCTGTTTCTACGAGGGATCGAATGGAGACGATAAGCTTGGATTTGTACAGTGTGAGAGATGGAGAGTAGTGAGGGAGACGGAGAAAACTAGGGCTCTTTCGAGTGATTCGACTACATAGAGCGAAATGGCTCAACCGCTTCGCTAACAACCTAAGCTCGGAGCCTTTGAGTTTTAGTGACCAAAACTCGATATTTTTCAAAGTTCAGTGGTCAAAATTTGACATTTTAAATTTCAGTGATCAATCAAAGACATGTGCCTAAATTCAGTAATCATTGGAACAAGTAACTCCACTAATCGCGACTTGAGACAAATTCGTTTAAGGGAAATTTGCTCACTTGGGTCCTCAATCAAAATTTCTGTATTAAAATCCCCAACTTGAATTTTTGGAAGGTGTATTGCATTTTTTCTTTCATTTCTTTAGGTTCGTTAGTTGGAACATTAAATGGAGATTTTAGGTTGATATTAAAAAGATTAGATGATGATTAAAATTGGGACGGTGGAGTGTTATGCCTCTACTCGAGTAAGCTTTCGATTATGTCACTAAACAACACAATTTCTTAATATGAAAATCAGTCAAAACTTAAAAAATTTGTGTATCCAAAGTTGTTCTAAATACAAAATATATTGTTTAACATTGAAGATCAGTTTTTATAGCTACTTTCATCCATAAGAATAGTTTTCTTGAGTAACATGGACATATATATTTCACAAGTCCTTCAAAATGTTTGATTGCAGGTCACCATGGTGATTGATAAAAAAAAATACAAAAATGCTAGCCCTGTATGTGCGTATAGCATCTTCCCTACATCAATGATGATTATATCTTATAAATTTTATATGTTCAAATATTACTCAATATGTACTTTTTTTTATTGTATCGTATTTCTTACTCGTCAGGCTCAACAAGGCATGTTGAGACCTATAAATAGGATAGCAACGTAAAAAATATAATCATTGACCATGAATGTACTCAAGTTCGGGGAGTTTGGAGAGAGATAAAAATGATTGGTACAAAACCAAAAAGAAAACTAAAAAATATTTGAGATTATCGTAAAATTTCAAACCTTAAATTTGTTATGTTTTGATTTGAGGGTACTTAAACACGAGCAACTCTTGATACTTCATAGACAAATATATAATGTGTTGCAAGTAATTTCAAATAAGCAAAAATATTGAGAGGAAAAAAAAAAACAATGATTCTACGTTTAGGAAGAAAAGTTTCAAGTGAATGAAAGGGAAAAATAAATATTTAACTAATGAACTTGAAGAAATGAAATATGTTGGGGTAGATACGAGAAAAGATCGAAGCGAAAGACGACCTTTTTCAAAGGTTCTTAGTGGTTATAGTGAAAAAAAAAAATCCAATTTATGTAACTAATTAAGCTATGTTTGATTATATGACTATGCAAGAGCATTGTTTGATCAACTATTAAATTTAGGCTTATGTAAAACACATTTTGCTCATTTGAATATGCACTACTTTGGCCAAGTTACGTGTATTCAATGCAAAAAGATTAATGTGGCAATAAAACCGTTTGACCCACCCTATATTTAGGAGCTACCTTATTTCTTCAATGCTCCTTTCGTCTATCTCTAAGTGCTCGTTTGGATTTGATTATAATCACATTATACTTTAAATGTTAAAACCAACTTTTAATTTTAATTATATATTTCGTAGGATTCACAACCATTACTCGTTAGAAACTTATAAACAAATCCAAATAAGCAATAAGTATGTAAATATTACAAATTGAGCAAATATATAATTTCTTTGATTTTTGTTTAGAGTGTCGAAAAACGATATTCTGTACAATCAAGTGTCAAAGTCAAGGGTGAATTAGACTAAAGATCTTTTAAACTAGGCTAATCTGTAAAATTAAAATAAAAAAAATCACATAAAATTTATTTTTCACATAAAATAAATTTGGCAAGCCTCCTTCTAGATCTAGGGCGTTTATAGAATTAAAGTTTGCAGGTAGCCCATGCTATCAAACAACTAGAAATGTGAAAATTTTGGTATCTTAATTTGAAAATAGTTCCCTTTGAGACATTTATACATTAAATTATTATTCTGTCTTACAAGTACTACACACTTATTCGTCACCTATTTTTATAAATAAAAATATTAATCAACACTTTCCAAACAAATTTTGTAACGCCCCAATTTTTCTATAAACACCGAAACGTTACCAAAAACTCACTTTTCCTTAAGTTAAATGCGGAAATATAAAAATAGATTTCTTTAGTAAACAATAACTGCAATATTTATAAATCTAAATTTGAAAACATAAAAATCGTATCTAAACATAAATATAAACCCTTAGCAAATTCAAATAACACATTCTGAATAAATTAAACTAACTGATAAATTTATAAAAAAAAGGGGCAAACTTATTTCTTTTTCTCTATTCTTTATCCACTTGGCAGCCCGCATTACCAATTCGCCACTGTTCCAATCGACCCGAACGGACCTGTAAAATTAATGTAAGAGTGAATATTTAAAATACCCAGTAAGATACTTGCAATTTTCATACACTATTACATAACAAATAAATTATACACTTCATACCGCTCTTCTCTTATGGAGTATATCGGTGACCAAGCGACACACCCATTTTAAGTCCTCTTAAATTTCCGTAAAAATATCATATCTCTCTCTAGAACCCGAAGGTCCACAAGTAATCAATGCATATTAATTGTATATAAGAGCATAAGGAAACTTAAAACACTTTGCACATAAATGTATCTTACCTTGTTATTGAAATGTACACGAAAAATATTTGAATGCACGTTCCAAAATTCCTTCCTCTACTTTGTGAATGATTTATTAATCGACAATAATAGTTGATGTATGACAAATTTCTATTTTCACACACTCTGTCTTTCCTCTTTTTCTCTCTCTCTTTCTTTCTTTTCTCTCTTTCACGTGTGAATATTTTTTTGGTATGGTAAAATATGAGATCTTTGCCTAGTATTTATAGGTGTAGGCTAGAGTATTAGATAAATCAAAACTTTGTTTTGATAGAGTCAAATCCAATGTGGCACGTTTCATAAAAAGATTGTACTTTATCATTATTTTATTCCATCTAAAAGAACTACTATTCCTATCCAATAAATATGTGGCAGCCAATCAATCAAATTCAAATGGGTTAATATTAAATTTTAAAAAATGAGTAAAATTAAAAGACCCACCTCACACGTTTCTAGAGAGAGAAAATAAATTGGATTAAAACTAAATAAATTTCTATTTATTTTGTTTTCTTTCATTTGGCATAACTTACTGCGTTCTTATCAGAAATAACGTTTTCTCAATTCAAAGACTTCTAATTAAATACGACCTTCGAAATGAGTCTAATATTGATATACATATTATTACTTTATCAAAATCCAATTATTTGACCTCAAATATATAATATATTATATTTATTTCACCTTAATCCCTCACTTTCCAAATAATATAATAATTTTATTTTATTTTTTTTCAATTTCGGAATGTTACAAATTCAATGTCAATACTACAAGCACTTGGGGCCTAGTATGAAGTAACACAATCTTCTTATGAAACTTAAGATCATTTGCATGTTTAATCGATGCAGAATTTTCGTTTACACTTTCTCAAATTTCTCTAGTAATAAACGAAGCACCAAATCATCTTGGAGCTCGACTTTAATAACATTTGCAGTTATTTGAAGTTCATCCCAAAAAGTTAACTAGTAGGTGAAATAGCTCAATTCCCTCACACCACCTCCTAGAGTGCACCATATTGGTGTAACTTTCACACAATTTTGTGAAATCATCTCCAACCGTATACCAAATGAATAGTATTTCCTTTATTTTTCTTATTTTTTAATTTCTCAACCATTAATTTAATTAGAAATTATTTAATTAGAATTTATGGTATTACTAAAATTATTAAATTAAAAATTATATTTAACGAACTAATATATTTCATTTGATGATAAATTAAAAAAAAATTGCACTTATATATATAAATGAGTAATTTTATTTTAATATGTTCAATAGTTATTATTCATTACTTGATTATAATTTCAAATAGATGTTAACTAGTAATTATAAAATTAAAATAAATTATAATATGAATAAAAAATTATTGATATAAGATGATTGGCAAAATGGGAATAATGAAAATTCAAAAATTAGACTAAGTGAATAGTGTTACAGTAGGTTTAGTGTAATTTTACAACATTTTGCCGACATGATAAATTCATAATTTCATGGAAGGTCATACACCATCTCATCTAAATTATCGACTAAATTTTGATAGATTTTAAGATATTATAAATTTTAATGAATTTTGTGAATTTGAATATATTTCCACAAATTACATAAAAATCTCATTAAAAATAGTGAAATTTCAAAAGATTTTGTTGTGTGTATTTTTAAGTTTGAAATCCACCCAAATATTTTAAAATCCAACTATTAATGAAATCTTTATAAATCCATTAGTTATTGAAAACATTCAAAGGATTTCATTGAAACTAATTAAAATTTCAGTTGGGGACATCTAAATTTTAATGGTTCTCACTAAAATCAATTAAAATTTCAAATGGGACGCCTAAATTTAACAGAAATTTTAAAATTCATCGAGATTTGAGAACTCTCCTTAGTCTCCAATTTAATTCTGAAGGCACTTTGAGTAAAATCACTCAAATGACGCACAAAGCTTGACGACCATTATTCTAGAAAAAAAAGTTTTAAATAATGATTTCTAAAAGAATGTGTGTTTAAAAAGTAAGAAATTTATTTTGATATACTTATAAAATATTTTACCGTGTAAATGTATGACTAAAAATGATCCCAGCAAATATGAAACAAAACAACGTTTGTCAAGGTGGAAGGATCCCTTGACCCGCAACAGGTGGAGGAGGAATTATAGCATTAAGAAGGTTGGAAGATGAAAGTCAAGCATAGATCGCACAATTATAATTCAAGTCTAGGATGGTAACGTATCTAGTCTTATTCCGTCTGGCTTCTCTTGACATTTCTCTAAGAGAAGTCGACAATGAATTCCACAAATAAAACATTAAATTTGTGCGACTCTTTTACATAATAAATGTGAGAGGTGGCAAAATAAGAGCCATAGGATTATTCCATATTTCTTTTCCATTCTAATTGCAATAAATTAAAATTCTTATATTGGCAAATTAAACAATTTCTGGAAAAGTTCATAACCTTATATATTTATCTTTGATATTTTTCTCAGAACATTTGAAATGCAAAATCACAATAATTAAAATTTCTTGTCTAAAATAATAATATGAATTTTTTTTTGAAAAAAAACTTAAATTTATCGTTTTGAGGGAAAAAAACGACCAGCCTATAAATATTTGAAAGTGAAATATTGGGAGCATAATATTTCAGGTGCATTGCATGAATCTCCGACTCTTCTTCCCACACCCCCACCCCTACGCCGACGGCACCCCCTATCCCATCCCATCCCATCACATAGATCGGATTATTGTGTTCATCAGGACAGAGATTACTCCAAGAATTCCATAACACTCACCATGGATTACTCCAAGAATTCCATAACAAATCTTGCAATTATCTCTCTATTACTAGCAACTGTTATTCTTCTCTGTTCTTGGAATCCCTTGACGGACCAAAGTTTTTTTCCCTTCAAGAAACACTCACTTTCAGAACCAAATTCTGTAAGAAAATTTATGTGTTTATCTCAATTTTCTTCAGAAAAATCCTCTTGATTTACTAATAATTGAAAATAATTGTGCTTTCTCTTGCAGACGCTAGTGAAAGATGAACTGGAAATAGCTTTAAAGAAGGCTTCAATGGGCGACAAGACTGTGATTATATCCCTTGTTAATAAAGCCTACGTAGAGCCACATGCGGATGAATATCCAACAATGTTTGATCTTTTTCTTGAGGGTTTTTGGGTTGGAGAAGAAACTAGGCCATTGGTGGATCATTTGTTACTTGTCGCCATGGATCAGACATCGTATGATCGCTGCAAATTCCGGCGGTTGAACTGTTATAAGCTGGTCGGTGGTGGCGGAAATTTCACCGGAGAAAAGCTTTACATGTCCGATGAGTTCATCAAGATGATGTGGAGAAGAACTCTTTTTCTTCTGGAAGTCCTTAAGCGTGGATATAATTTCATCTTCACGGTACATTTTCTATCTTATTACTATATTTATTTATTAATTTTTAAAGTTCTGTGCTTTGACCCATTCGAACACATTATACATTAATATCGAAAAAGAATTTAATCAAGAATTTTTTTTTTATCAGAATATGTTCTTTTTCCTAAATTTACTCAGTCTGTGCTCTATTATATGGGTATACTATTGGGGCTAGCTAATGGTTGAACATCTCACAGGAATTGAAGTACATTTTTGTCTATAGCCAAGAAGCAATTATAGCCACTACATTCAAGGTCCCCATCGATTAGAGTTCTAGATTTCTATTAGGTTTGAGGGGTAGTAGCGACCTTTTACCTTCATATGACTATTATACTTTTCCCTATATTTAAAAAGGTTGAACCCAATCTTGTGGGCACCGCTCCGTCCCTCCCCTAGAGTTTTGTAAGGAAAGTAAATTGCGGGAAGTGTTCCAACAAGTCAGGGAACAAGAATTGTTTGTACATTGTGCCTACAAGGAATCAAATTTTATGTCTCAGGAATCGAACCCCCACACTGCAACTGTCAACAAGACGTGAGATAACCTCACTCCTATCCTTTGCACCACTTAGATATGCCTCAGGGGGGCTTTATTCTCTTAAATAGTTATATTCCAAGCAATGCGTTCGAATATGTTTGTTCACATTTTTGAAGCCCCGTTTCGCTCTCATTTTGAAAAAATGAAAATTGGTGGAATAGTATTCTTTTGAAAAATTAGTGATTGAAAAAGGATAAAAAAATTGATTTGTGTGAAATATTATTTTTTTATGATAAAAAATATGAGAGAGAAAATGAATTGTAATGAGATAAAAATTATTGGAGATCAAAGAGAGGTGAAATGTGAACCACAATTGAATTTTCAAGGATTTGGTAGGACTTTTGGTAGTACAAGACTGCAATAGTCAGTTCTGTCCAACTAAAATGCCCGGTCCGGTCCCCTTCCTTGAAATGACAGTTTAATTCTTGTGATATGAAAATTATTGCTTTGAACAGCTTGAAAGCTGAATAGTACGTATAAAGTAATCTTGAATTTTCTGCAAATCTTTTAGAAAAGTCTTTTTGAAATATCTAATTTTGACTTTTTTCTTTATGCAATGTTTAGACTATATTTAAGGGATTTTTTAAATATAAAATACTCTCTATTTTAAAGGTCCTTTAAACTAATATTTTAGTGTTTAGAGTCAGATTCATTTTCTATAATTAAATACATTTAAAGTGTTTCAATTTTCAATGTAAAAAAATAATGAAATAATTTAGAGAAAATTTATTTAAAATAAAATATAGAAAAAAATAATAAATATTTTCTGAGACTACTAAAATTAAGTATTGACTACAGAGAGCTTGTTGGGGTGCTTTAAAATTTTAATACTCTAAATTTATAGATACTTTTTAAATGATGGAATATGTTCTTTAAAAATAGGGAGTCTTTTCAAAATGCTTATCGTTAGTAGGAGAATTAATACGATGACAAATTATAGTGATTAATAGAAAACATTGTGAAAAATACAGTGACCAATGAGATTTTAACAAAATAGCTTATTCTCTTATATTCTATCCAATGTGTTCGAAATCTTTTGGTCAGATTTATGAAATCTAAGCCACAATTGAATTTTCAAGAATCATGAATTTCGTCATGCTATTCAAATAGGGAAATTTGACATGAATTGGTGACAGATAGTACTTGGCACTTGTTCATTGGAAGATGAGAAAAAAAAAAAGGCAAATCACAGTTCGCCACATTATCTCTGTCACCAATTCATGTCAAGTTGCACGGTTGAGTAGCTTGATTCTTATGAGTTTGAGTAGCGTAATTCTTGTGAATTTGAGTAACAATATTTGTTCAAGCTCAAAAACATGGAGAAAAACAAATGGACTTGGCAGCAGATGATTTGGTGTTTGTTGTTTTTATTTTTCAAACAATTCAATCATATGTGGACATGTGTGCACCTTGTTTTTGAACCTTTTTTTTAGCATGCTTGTCTAGCATAACTCTATGAATTGTATGCTATGATCGGACTTTTAGTCATTCCTGGCCAACCAATTCCCCCGCGATTTTGGACATTTGAGAACATGAGTACATGACCAATACCCCTGGCCCCGTTCCATGAGATGACAGTGTAATTCTCGTGACACAACAAATATGAGAGAGGCTATACATCCAGGGTCCATGAAAGGGCGCCACCTATAGGTGGGGGGTGCCTAGGGCCCATGTAGCCATAGACAAGAAGATTTTTTCAAAAATTATTGCTTTCAACAACTTGCAAGTGCAATAGTATGCATAAAGAAATTGGATTTCTCTGCTTGTACAGGAGCAAAGTTATCAAAATTTCACGAGATGTTGCTGTCTGATTGGCTTGCTTTTTTTTTTTCTTGCCATTATCGAATCAAAAAGTGCCAAGTGTATTCTAGCAAAATATGATAGCATTTTTCTTTACACACATATCTACCTCTGAATTTTTTGTCCATGCAATGCTTAGCTAATAGGAGATTAAGGGTAATTATAGAGTTAAAGGGTTTATTTCATGTTAGGTTTAATTATTAAAATAGAAACGAGGGATCAATGATGATGTAATGCATAAGGTTAGAGCAAGTTGAGTAAGAGAATGTGCATTACTTAAAGAAATTGACATACAAGTAATAAATGAAAAAAAAATTAAAAAAAATCATGGTTATGACTCTGTCAAGTTAACTTGGTAGGACTTCTATTATGAAAGAGGCCTGCTACAATAACAAGAGGAGGGGACGGGGTTTGGTGGCAGGGCCGAGGTCGGGGCAGGGCCGAGGTCGAGAATGTGCATTACTTAAAGAAATTGACATACAAGTAATAAATGAAAAAAAAATTAAAAAAAATCATGGTTATGACTCTGTCAAGTTAACTTGGTAGGACTTCTATTATGAAAGAGGCCTGCTACAATAACAAGAGGAGGGGACGGGGTTTGGTGGCAGGGCCGAGGTCGGGGCAGGGCCGAGGTCGCTCCACCTCGGCCCTGTCCCCTCCTCCAATCCCTTTAGCATAAATCATTATGAAAAAGTCGTGCTCTTCCCTCTATTCTATTGACTCGAGTTGACATGAATTTCTTACGTATATGTTTTATCATTTTCTTTTATTCTTCAACTATCCTCTCTTTCTAAAATCAAACACGAAAATCCATCCCTTCTCTGTATTTCCTGGTCCTTGATTACTTCATAAACATTTCTCTTGCAGGACACGGATATATTATGGCTTAGGAATCCAATTTCAAGACTAAGAAAGAACGAAAACAGAGATTTTCAAATAAGCACGGATTTGTTCAATGGCAATGCATCCTCAGAAGAGAACCTAATCAACACAGGTTTCTACTTCATCAGATCAAAGGACAAGACGATATCGTTATTTGAAAAATGGTACGGCATGAGGGATAACTCGACAGGCCTAAAAGAGCAAGATGTTTTAGCAAACATGGTAAGAGGAGGAGTGCTAAATGAATTAGGTCTTAAAACAACGTTTCTCAATACCCTCTATTTCAGTGGGTTCTGCAAAGATAGCAGCGATATTACGGCAGTGGCCACCGTCCACGCCAACTGCTGCAGGAGTATTGCCGCCAAGGTGGTGGATCTGAAGGCGGTTTTGAGAGATTGGAAGGGGTTCAAGAGCAATGCAACTGCTAGTAATTCTAGCACAAACAACTTTCAATGGTCAAGCCATGTTGCTTGTACGAATTCATGGAACAAGTGAGAAATAGGAAAATTATAGCATTTTTTCTCTATATATTGATATACGTCCTTTAGTAGCCATTTGTAATTTTTTAAGAGATAAGTGAAGGTTTAAAAGGAAGCATCCAAGGCGGCAGACATAATGGCCAAAGGCCCTGATCCATATGTAACTTAAGCAACAGGTTTTCCTCCATTCTTACGGCTATACGTTTAAAGCCATTAATACAGCCTATTCTTGCAAGAATATATGTATTATATTTGAACCAGATGAAAATAGTTGGAAATGAACGTTTGAACATTCGACCTTCTTAGGTTCTTTACAAACCAAAAACGAAAAGGACCAAGTATGTACAGTGAGAACGATTTGAGGGTTCTAAAACGCGACTTATCCAATAGTTAAGGAACCGAAAGTGCTAATTGGCTCTTGGGGTCTTGTGTCGATATTGTCAAAACCAAAAAAATCAGTTGAGCAAATTTAGAGATAAATATGCGGCAAGTCATTAACAAACTTTTCCTCACATTCTGATGACTGTGCTATTGCTCAACCAGCGTGTAAAAATGTGATTTATGCAAAACTTTGTGCAGGAATTTGTTTGGACGAGGTTTGGTTGACATGGGATTAAGTTCTCTAGAAATATTTTTATACTAAGAACGCATTTTTTAATAGTGTATTAATAGAAAATGTGTGGTTTGAAAATAAGGAAAAATTTTAGATTTACGTGTAATATTATTTTATTGAAAAATGTGTAATTGAAATGATGTCTAATTATTGTTTAAAAATGTATTTTTTTTCAAAGAATGCAATTCAAACAGAGCCTAACGGAAAACTATGCATGATGCACGGGAGCGATGCATGTGCTGGCCACCCTAACGAAACTGTGAAAGCCCCAAAAAATTCTAAAGAATAGAATTTATTTTTCTAGATGTTATATTTTTATATTTTTGAAGGTTGAAGGACTAAAGCCAAATATGTTTTAAATTCTAATAGTTTTGGGTCAAATAATTAAATATTGAGAGAATGAGTTTTAGCAAATCAATATTAAGCTCGATGGATAGCTTGAATTAAATGACGCACCATGGACTCGAGAAATAGTTACTTCAGATAAATTAAACCCAAGTTAAATGATGGATAGCTCATATTAAATGACGCACCATGGACTCGAGAAATAGTTACTTCGGATAAATAAAACCCAAGTTACTCAGGTTGAAAGATATTATATTAAATAGTAATTATTTTAAAGATTTATGAATGATGGCCAGCGTTTAAATTTTTAATTTTGTTTTGTTAAGATAAAGGGAAAATTGCAGTCAAGGTACCAAATCTTTCGTTTATTAGCAGACTTTGCCCAAACCTTTAGTTTGTGCCACTCACGGTACCAAAATTTTCAAAAATATGCACCGGGGGTTCAAATGGATGGAAACCGTCCGTTTGACCGTTAGTTGACCAAGAAAAATAAATTTTGACCTATTTTGACTGAATTAGAAAAGGTAAAATGATATATTTAGAATTAACATTATTTTTCTATATTATTAACAATTAAATTAAACTAAAAAAAAAAAGAAAATAGTCAATCTTCATCTTCTTCCCTGACTGCATCCCCACCTCACCCCGACCATAATCTAGCTGTCGACCCAACCCCGGCTGCCCATCCCCGCCCAAATCTATTGGCCCCCATCAATTCCACAACCTCCACCACCTCGGCAATTCACAATCCATTCGGACCTCCTTCTTACCCAAAATCAAAACCACTCCAGCCAACCGCCACAGCTGCCGCCGGCAACCACCACTACCCACCCAAAACCACCATCACTAGACAGCTCCACCTCACCTACCCAACATCGGGGCGCCATCCACTGACAATATGTATGAGGACAGCACGAACTATCATCCACCATCCACTACCCACCTATCCACTGTTGATCACCACCACCACCACCACCTCAATTCAAATTGTGCTTCAATTTCACCTGAATCCATATCCTTCGTCGGCCACCCCCATCACCATCCACATCATCGCCACAACCTCCAGCCCAATGCCTCCTCACAACTAGGCATCACCACCGCCTCAAAAATAGCAGTTCCCTCAAGCATTTAGAGTAAAATTGAACCTTTTGCTTGCTCAAGCAATCCAACATTCACTCCACCATCACCATCAAACTGCCACCACCGACATCATTTTCCTCAGCACCGCCACTTTCATTCACTAAATTAACCATTTATACCACAACAATAGCAAATCATCAAAGTCAAATCTGACTTCAAAATCAATTTTGGTTGTTTCAGATCTGAAGTAAAGAAAATCGTCACTCTTTCGTTCTTCCATTATTGGTGGCAGTGGTGGTGGCGATGACTTCCGGCTGGATAGCTGTGGTGGTCAATAACCTGGGTGGAGGTGGTGGCAACTTTGTAGTGAGGAGGATTGTATGGGAATGGGAAAGGAAGGGTTGGGTTTGGGTGGTGAATGTTTTTATCTTTAGTGGTGGTGATGGCGCTCGGCGGCCTAGGTTGTGGCAGCGGCAATGACTTTGGGGCAAGGGGTATTTTGTGGGAATGGGAAAGAAAGGGCTAGGTTTGGGTGGTGGGTTGGTTTTAATCTTTTATTTTTTATTTTATTGTTAAATTATTAATATAATATTATATTTATAGCCTTTGAAATTTATTCAACAGTTGGTCAAACCATTGACTTATAGTGAACTAAACAGAAACCATCCATTTGAACTCCAAGCGAGAATTTTTGAAAGGTTTGGTACCATGAGTGGCACAAACTAAAGGTTTGAGCAAAGTCTGCTAATAAACGAAAGGTTTGGTACCGCTGCTGCAATTTTCCCTAAGATAAATTGTAATAATAGTGGATTGTGATAAAATTTCCAAATTCATTTCTACCCAACCATTTTTGCCTGTGGGACATGGCACTTTAAATCCCAAGTACACTATAAATTTTATCCCATCTACTAGTTTATGCTCCGTGCAATGCACGGATTATATTATTTTAAGAGTACCATTAGCTTCTTGAATGCTAAGAATTGATGGAAGATTGTATTACAAAATTTTAATATAACACATTTGTATAAAGTAAATAATGTTCTATAAAGATGCCACGGTTAATTTTAAATTTGAACAAATAAGGAGCGGTAATTTATAAAATAGAATGTGATAATTTTGTCAAGTTTCTCTTTATTTTATTATTTTATTTTTTTTAAATTTTTTTTTGCTTCAGTTGACATAGAAATTAAGTAAAAGCTTTCTACAATTGAAATAAAAATATGAAAGCATGTTGCAATAATTAGACAGAGATGAGATTGGTAGCAATACTGAGATTTAAATTGGTTTTACAAAGGGAACAATGAGAAATGTCGATTAACATGAATCTTAATTTACAGTCGCAAAATTCATTTGTCAGCTAATATCTTAATTAGAAAATATTTGCAGATCAACAGCAACTACATGAGTAAAAGAAACAGAAGTGTATAATGAAATCCAAGTGGGTAATCAGCTATGAATTATTGAATATTATTGAAGCATGAAAGATGTCATAGGATAACAAAGAACTTGCATTTTGAAGAAAAATGAAAATAATGATACATTCTTAGATCTCATGATTACAATATTTGAAGATCCAGCTTAAGAACAACCAGCTTTGCAAAATTAACCAAACTTCAAATTATATTATATGCTGGTAGTACAACATGTCTAAGGAGAACGTGTCAGACAGCAGATTCAATCTAGTCTTTCATCGGTTGACTTGATGCGTATTTTGTGTTTCCCTATTTTACCTTTGAATATTCCATAATATCCGACTTCACTGCTGAAATCACTACTAATGGTCTTCCTATGCGTGTGTGGTGCTGTTGTTTTGCTTAATTTGAATTTTTACGTTAAAAAAAAAAATAGTTGATGTCATACCACTTAATATTTTTTTCTACTACAATAAAAGAGTGAATGCATTCAAGATATATATGTGTTTCTCTATTTTACCCTTGAATATCCCATAATATCTCATTTCACTCCTGAAATCACTACTAATGATCTTTCTACGCATGTGTTGTGTTGCTGTTTTGCCTTATGTCAAAAAAATAGTTAACGTCATGCCACATAATGTTTTTTCAAGAAAATGATGTAAATTATATTAAGAAAATTGTCGCGAAAAAATAATAAACATTAATTAAATAATTGATTTTTTTTTAAAAGAAAAAAGATAAGTTATACGCATTTTTTACCACACACGTTTGATGTACGTTTAACTATTTTTTATATTCATTTAGATCATTTGATGAGTTTATGATATAGTTTTCGAAATGAGTTTCGAGAGAATATAGAAAATTTATGCATTCAACTACCGTACAATCTCCGATAAATTTATAAATTTAGCTTCTTATCGAAATTCTTAATTTTTTAAATGACGTCTCTTTAGACATTAAAAAAATTTAAAAGTTTATTATGAAATTTTCTAAACACGTTAAAAATTATTGTCGTGAAAAAATTATAAATATTAATAAAATAATTGATTTTTTTTTAAAAAAAGAATTAGTTATATGCATTTTTTAGCACACACGTTTAGTGTACATTTAATTATTTTTGATATTTATTTAGATCATTCGACATATTTATGATATAGTTCTCGAAATAAATTTCGGGAGAATATAGAAGATTTTTATAAAAAACTAAATAAATCAACCAGTGAAAAAAAGAAAAAAAAAGAATTGACACAAATAAATAAATATTGCTCCCTCCTGGGTGCTAGGAGCAAATTTGCTCCGTGATGCACGCAGTTGCTCTCTCTTTTTTGTGTCAATTCTATTTTTTTTACTTGGTGATTTATTTAGTTTTTTTGTAAAAATTTATCATAAATCTTTTATATTCTCTCGAAATTCATTTTGAGAACTATATCATAATACATCGAATGATCTAAATGAATATCGAAAATAGTTAAACGTACATCAAACGTATGTGTTAAAAAATACGTATAACTCTTTTTTTCTTAAAAAAAATCAATTATTTTATTATTATTTATTATTTTTTCGCGATAATAATTTTTGACATCATTTAAAAAATTTCCTAATAAACTTTTAAAATTTTTTAATGTTAAAAGAGACATCATTTAAAATATTAAAAATTTCGATAATAAGCTAACTTTATAAATTTATCAACGATTGTTCGGTAGTTGAATGCATAAATCTTCTATATTCTTTCGAAACTCATTTCGAGAATTATATTATAGACTCATCGAATGATCTAAATGAATATCGAAAATAATTAAATGCATCCACCTCCTTTCCAATAGAAGGTGAAGATGCGGGCTTAGAACTTTCATCCCGCTTTCCCTACTTCAATGGAAAGGGGTATCGGCCATCTAATAACCCTTTCTGAAGTCTGAAGAAAGAGTCTTTCCAAGCAAGATGCACTTCTTACCCGCTTTCATCAACATCAAACGTACATGTTAAAAAAATGATGTAAATTATATTGAGAAAATTCTCGCGAAAAAATAATAAACATTAATAAAATAAT
This sequence comes from Olea europaea var. sylvestris, assembly GCF_002742605.1. Classification (NCBI taxonomy): domain Eukaryota; kingdom Viridiplantae; phylum Streptophyta; class Magnoliopsida; order Lamiales; family Oleaceae; genus Olea; species Olea europaea. The sequence continues at coordinate 5,031,403 of NC_036239.1, forward strand.
TGATTTTTTTAAAGAAAAAATACGAGTTATACTCATTTTTTAACATACAAGTTTGATGTACGTTTAACTATTTTCGATATTTTTTTAGATCATTCGATGAGTCTAAAACATAGTTCTCGACATGAGCTTCGAGAAAATATAGAAGATTTATGCATTCGACTACCGTACAATTGTCGATGAATTTATAAATTTAGGTTGTTATTGAAATTCTTAATTTTTTAAATGATATCTCTTTTGACATTAAAAAAATTTAAAATTTATTAGGAAATTTGTAAATAACATCAAAAATTATTGTCGCGAAAAAATAATAAATATCAATAAAATAATTAATTTTTTTTTAAGAAAAAAGACAAGTTATATGTATATTTTAACACACATGTTTGATGTATGTTTGATTATTTTCAATATTCATTTAAATCATTCGATGTATCTATGACATAATTCTCGAAATAAATTTCTAGAGAATATATAAAATTTATGCATTCGACTACTGTACAATTGTCGATGAATTTATAGAGTAAACTTGTTATCTTTTAAATGATGTCTTTTTTGACATTAAAAATTTTTTAAAGTTTATTAGGAAATTTTCTAAATGACGTCAAAAATTATTGTCGCGAAAAAATAATAAACATTAATAAAATAATTATTTTTTAAAGAAAAAGGACGAGTTATACGCATTTTTTAACACACATGTTTGATGTACGTTTAACTATTTTCGATATTCATTTAGATTATTCGATGTGTTTATGATACAGTTCTTGAAATGAGTTTCGAGAAAATATAGAAAAGTTATGGTAGATTTTATAAAAAAACTAAATAAATTACCTAGTGAAAAAAAGGAAAAAATTTGACAATTAATTTTTTTTTTTTATTGTGTCAATTCTTGTTTTTGATTGGGTGATTTATTTAGTTTTTAGAGAGAGAGAAAGCATAAGCTATTTTATAGTTCAGATCAAATATTTAGTGGAACCAGTTGATGAATGGTAATTATCTAGTTCAAGTATGAAATCGAGCGTTACAAGAATGAACAGTGAATTGTCATCATCTCTTTTATGGTAAAGGGGATATGTCTACCCATGAAAGCAAATATCTTACACTACAGGAAAAGACATTCAGGATTAGGGAGAGTAAATAGTCTATATGCAATGGCAGTTTCACGTCTTTTATCGTAAAGAAAATTTGAAGCGTGCAATCTCTTGGTTTTCTTTCAAAAATTTATTTGATCTGACGAGTTAGGACAACGGGGTGTCATTGATTTTTATCCCGTTTAATTTTATTTTATTTTTTGTTGTTAAAGCATTATGTTAATGAAATTAAAGATATGATATGTTATGTATATTATTATCGTTCGATACCAAATATATGATATTTATTGAGTTTTTATAGATTTTTAAAGATATCATGATGACGTTTTGATATTTTTGACACATGTATTTAAAATCTTTTATTCGTTATTGTACTATTATTCATGTCTAACATAGTATTTTCATGTACTCATCATTTTTTCCCACTCCTCACAGATTAGAACGGGTCGTTGGTCAATGAGCGATAAGATGCAGTCATCGTGCTAGAATATTTGGAATTAATAAACTAAATTCGGTATAACGTGACTATAGATTTTAATTTCAACATGTATTTTAGTTATTATTACGTGGATTGTGTTATTTAAGGTTCGGAACATGTTTTTTTTTTTTTTTTTTATGTTTTTCCATATAATTTATTTAATATTGGTCAAACCAAAATTTCGGGCCTATTTGGTACTGATTCTTAGAATCAATTTTTTTGTCTGTTAGAGAGAAAAATGGGTTCCACTTATGAGTAAAAAAGTAAAAAATGACTGTTGATCATTTTAAATAACGATAAAAAAAATTGATTTTTTTGGCCTGAAAAATCAAAACCAAATGGGGGTTTCATGTTGTGATGTTTGATATGTTTTATTTAATTACGAAATGAAAATCCCCCCCCTTTTTTTTTTTTAATTCGAAAAAAAAATCCCCCCCCCCCCCCAACCGCGCCGCTCCCCTCCCCTTTTTTTAATAATTAAAGAATATGGAATCATTTTATGTAATAATGAGTAAACTACCGTTATATAATTTTATATTTATAGCATGCCATGTTTTTCTTAGTGTTTAAATGAAACTTTTAGTACTGATTTAAATTTAAAAAATTTGGATCCTTATAGTATGGTATCAGAGCTCAGGTTTTATTCTCTTGCAGACCCATATAGATTTTAAAATTTAATTGAGATAAGTTGAAAAAAAAATAAAGTGGGGTTATAAATTTCAATTGATTTTATTGTGCCTAATTTTACAAAACAAATTTCTGTTAAATATTTTTATATGAGCAAACAGCCTCATGATGATGAAGTTGTTGATGTGGATATAATTGAAGAATTAATTGATAAGTCTTTTGTTTTTAAATATTCCGATGATGCTCTAGAGATGTGCTATTAACGAAGTGAATTCCTTGCTTGATGGGGCAGTACCTCCACTTCCCTGTTTACGTGAACAATGGAAAGAAAAAAAATTTAAATATTCTAAAATGATGGTTTATTTAAAAAAAATAATAATAATAAAATTGAGAACATGATATTGATATCGAACTTTTATGTTTTAAACGTTATCTGTAATAATTGTTATGTGTCTAGCCTAACTTATATGTTTTTAATAAACGTTACTAGTAATAATTGTTATTCCGGATAAGTTAAACCCACGTTATTAAGGCTAAAAGATATTATCTTAAATAGTAATTAATTAAGTTATTTAAGGATTTATGAATGATGGCATCGTCTAGAAATATTAATCCTATTCTAAATTTTGTTTTTTTTTTTTTGTTAATATAAATTGTAATATTAGTGGATTGTGATAAAGTTCTCAAATTCATTCTTATCCAACCATTTTTGGATGTGGGACATGGTACCTTAAATTCCAAATACACCAGAAATTTAATATACAATTTTCTATCCCATCTATGTGCTTGTTTAGTAGAAATTTTGTTAATTAATTTTTTGATCATTAGAGATAAAGCAAGTCCTACCTGTGAGAGAATAATTCAAAAATGACAATTGAAATAATAAAATAACGTTAAAAAAATTGATTTTAATTAGATTTTAAACTGTACCAAACACGTTCTATCTATCTGCCTCCATGAAGGTAAATATCTTACACAACAGAAAAAGACATCTCAGGACCAAGGAGAGTAAATGGTTTATATGCAGTATGAGTTTCACATCTTTGTCTAAAAAGAATTTTGAAGCGTGGAATATCTTGGTTTTCTTTCAAAATTTATCTGATTTGACGAGTTAGAATAAATGGTTGTCGTTGATTTTTATTCCGTTTAAATTATTCTTGTTTCATGTCGTTAAAATATTATGCAAATAAAAGTTAAAGATATGATATGTTATGTATATTATGATCATTTGTATCAGAGATACGATATTTATTGAGCTCTTGCAAGTTTTTAAAAATATGAAGACGGTATAAAATTTTTGACACATGTTTTAAAATCTTTTATCCGGGATTGTATCATTATTCGTTTCGTACTGACTCTTTTTTCCACTCTTCACATGTTAGAACATGTCGTATCATTATTCGTTTTGTATTGACTCTTTTTTCCACTCTTCACATGTTAGAACATGTCCTTGGTTGGTGGACGATAAAGTAAATCATGGTACTAGAATATTTGGAATTAATTAATTAAGTCCAGTGTAACGTAACTATAGATTTTATTTTCTACGTTTATTTTAGTTATATTATTATGTAGATTGTGTTATTTACAGTTTGGAACATGTTTTATTTGGTTATGTTTTATTTAATATTGGCTGGACCAAAATTTCATGTTATGATGTTTGATATGTTTATTTAGCCCTTGTTTGAGCTCCATTTTGGAAGAGAAAATGAATTTTTGAATAGTGTATTGATAGAAAACGTGTGGTTAAAAAATAAGGAATTTTTTTTTATTTGCATATAATATTATTTTATTAAAAATGTGTGGTTAAAATCATGTCAAATCACTATTGAAAAATACATTTTGGTGAAAAAAATGGGGCTCAAACAAGGGCTTAATTATGAAATGTATAAAATATGGTATAGTAAAACCCTCTTCTTCTTCTTTTTTAATAATTAAAGAATATGGAATTATTCCGTGTAACAATAAGTAAACTATTGTCGTATAATTTTATATTTATTGCATGCCATGTTTTTCTTAAATTTTAAATGAAACTTTTAGTAACGATATAAATCTAAAAAATTTGGGTAGTTACATAAACCATTGTAAATGACATATTTAGAGTTGATGAGGCAGGAGGCTGCAATTGATCAACGAGGGGAGGAAAAAAAAAAAAAAAAAAAAAAAATTCAAACTTCATCATCTTAATTCTTAAAAGTAACTGGACTGAAACTTCTTCATATTTCTTAGAAAAATGAATTGGAATTTAAACTCGAAAAACAGAAGAGCAGAATTTTGCTACATAAGATGCTCCAACATCCCATTCAATTCAAACAACATAGTGCATGGTGAAGCTACATGAAATTTAAAATATGCTACCAGTAATCAACTTCTGAATGCTATGGAAAAAAATTGACAAGCAAAAAAGGGGGAAAAACACAACCAATTTATGTAACGAGGAAACTTTACATACATTAGTAAAGAGACTTGATTCAATGTCGCAGAACACAGTGCTCAACTAAATCCTTCCTTACCCAATTTAGCAGTCAGGCATTGACATTTTCTTTGCCTTCTTAGGTTTCCTATCTGAAACTGCATTAGCAAAGGCCTCGACGATCCTCTGCTGCGACTCCAGTATCATCTCAGTCCTCTTCAACTCCATCTGCATTCGCATCTGCTCCACCTCACGTGCCATATCCATCTTCACTTTTTCCATTCTCACAAACCCCTCTCCCAATGTCTCTATTGCAGCCACTACCTCGTCCATCCCATTATCCCATTTCTTTTTCTTGGCAATATCTCCTATCCCTTTTCCAATCTCATCCCTACCCATAAACCCATCTCTCGAAAATTTACCAGAAACCCCGAAACCATTAGTGCTAGAATTGATTTTAGTGTGAGGGTTATTAGGGTTTTGACCACCCATCTCATTCAATTTACCATAAACCTTCGGTGCACTATAACCTGCACTCGCCTTGCCAGGAATTTTGATCCGAAACCCACTAGTCGTCCCATTACCCATAAGACCTTGATTACTAAAATTACCTTTCTGATGACTGTAATTATTGTTGTGTGCATCGTTAATGCGTGTGATGCTGCTCTTGTGATCCTCTTCTCCTTGCGGCTCGTCATCAGAGTAAGGCGGGGAGGGGTTGGGGCCCTTCTCCATGGAGTGCATGCTCTGGAAGTGTACCCAGGATGAGGAGATCCGACGAGGGCCACCATACGGAGCGGTGCGCTGGATCTCTGAACGGTAACGCTTGCGGAGCTTCTCCATCTTGTGGCGGCATTGGACGGCGGTCTTTGGGATGCTAGAGGAGCACCGGTCCGCGATCTCATCGGCAACCTCCTGCCAGTGGGAGGCACGAAGGTTTCCGCGGCGAAGAGAGTACCATTTGTCCCGGTAAGCGTCGATCAGAGCCACTGTCTCGTCATGTGACCAGCACGGTGGAGGCAGGCGGCGTGAGGCGGAATTGGAGGCGATGGACGGCAGCGCTATGGTGGCGGTTGGGATATGATCGTTGTAGGGAGATGATGACGACGGAGATAGAGTTGAAGCCATGGGTGACTAGGATAAGAGAACCGGCGAACGGTAGAACAGAGGATTATAAGGCGGCGATTGTGAAAAAAAGTGGTGGTCGTGAGGGTTTGTTGGAGGTGGCGTGACATAATGAAAAATTGAAGGGGGTGGGGTAGGGTTGTTAAAAGGGGCGGCAGGCGGGGGATGAGTTGGAGATCTAGAAAGATGAGAGGCCACCGCTAAGGGAGGAATGAGGTGGGGGAGGCTAACGTGCACCGGGGGTGCGCACCCACAGAACAATGGGCTGTTTTTTGTTTGTTTGGAAAAGATTAAAGTTTTACGGCCACCGCCCAACCGTACAAGGTGGCTTCATTGCTGCCAATTCACAGTGGGCTTAGGCCTTGTACCGGTGGGCCAATTGAAAATGCAACTCAGCAACTGTCCACAGTAAATCTGTCCGTCCGGGCTTGCGCAAGTAATTGACAGTTTGTTTGGGAGCGATTTTTTCCCCCAAAAAATTGATTTTTTGATCGTTATTTCATTATTTCAGTCGCCATATTTGACTTCTTCTCTCACAGGTAGACCCCACTTTTTTTTTAACGGTCAAAAAATTAATTCTCAAAATCACTCCCAAACAGGCTCTGAACCAACCTGAGAAATTTACTTTAGGAAAAATACATAGGGTGTGCTATATGTAAATCACCACTTACAAATTGGTGTATATACATATGATGTGTTGAAATATTTTATGTACAAGTAGTTTTATTGTATCAAGATACAAATTCAAATATAAAAAACATGTTAAGTTTCAAAAATTCGATTATAGGAAAGATCTTTTGTTAAGCAACGATGACGTGCTATACTAATTTATTGGTAAATAAATTTATAATAGGCCTCAACGTTTGAATTAAATTTAAAATCCATCAATAGATTTATATGACAAGTTACTGGTGCTTAACATAATATGAGCACTGGTACTCATTAGATCATTCCTGATATAGAGTTTTAATCGTACAAAATTTGCAAGTATACGATATCGCAAATAAGTAATGAGTAAAATATTGTTTTCACAACGATTACGTACTTAATCTAAGATTAATTAATGTGAACCTCAATCGAATAGCAAATTTGTATTAAGATTTTATGCTAATTATCGAATTTTCATAACTTTTCTAATGATCAAATTATGAAGTCTTTTTTTTTGTAAATTTAGGTGAGATAATTACTAAGATTTTGAATCCCTCTTATTAATCCGTTTCAATGCAATTTAATAGTAAGATAATACGTGTTCATTCTTGTTGATCAATGTTCATAATTTAATTAATAATCTCTTTCGAGTAAAATTAAATATATATATTCTTACGCGACCTTCCTATATTTATATGAAAGATGCGGACATGAAAGCATACTTTAAAAATGCTATCTATTGAAATAATGTAAAGTATATCAGTATGTCTCTATCCTTTATCGAACTTCACAATTGTTGTTATAATTGCAATCTATCTTATTGTCTCTTTCAATAATAATAAAATTCATACAACATTCCAATTAATAGTTAATTAATTGAAAAATATTAAGTTCCACAACTATCATCTAAGAGAACATGAAAGCATACTTTAAAAATGCTATCTATTGAAATAATGTAAAGTATATCAGTATGTCTCTATCCTTTATCGAACTTCACAATTGTTGTTATAATTGCAATCTATCTTATTGTCTCTCTCAATAATAATAAAATTCATACAACATTCCAATTAATAGTTAATTAATTGAAAAATATTAAGTTCCACAACTATCATCTAAGAGTACACATAATGGGCGTCAAATTATTGAATTTTTATTAAAATTTCATAACATGGGTTCATCTAAGTCTTAGTTATTGAAAATCTAGCCTAGCATTACAAAATTACAAGAAAACATGATTAATTGATTTAACATAACCCGATTTTTAGATTAATGAAGCAGAAGATGGTGAATCTTGAACTTTTTGAATTTCTTCAATTATTTCTTGATTGAATTCCAGTAAATTCTTCATGTTTTTCCCCAAAGTCTTGGTTTGATCTTCAATTGACGATGGCCTTGTAATTCCTATTTAATTTTCTCACAAGAATGATAAATTTGCCTTCCTTTGATTATGATAATTTATGGAATTTTGGAGTATGAGAGGCCCTTTAATGTTGTGGCCACGTTCTCTATTTATATGAGTTGAAAATAGGTCAAAAAGGTGTAAAAATTGGTTTTCAAATTGAATTTGACATGAAACAGGGAACTGCTATGAAGGTACCAAAATTTCCTCTTAATTGCTCTCGGGTTCCTCCACTGGCGGATCTAGGCACGGGCTCGACCGTGCTATAGTCCATGTCCGTTTTTCATCTGTTTGACCACAAAATCGTCAGTTGATCCCAAAAACTAAAAATTTAATTATTTCCCCAAAATAAGGTAAGAACATTTTGGATAAAACACAATTTTCCTATCAAATAAAAAATAATAAATTAATAATAAAACCACAACCCATCCCCATTTCCTTCTTCCCCAAATCAAAACCACTCCACCCAACCACTACAATCATCGTCAGTAGCCACCACTACCCACTGGCATCACCACCACTGCCCACCCAACAATACTCATAAGGTTACAACGTCTATGCAACTTCTGGCCAGTCCTAGTCGAGGGTCCAGATCCAGTTTCTGTTGCTTCCTTTTCCGGTCGCGATGCATCTTCTCTTCAGGTTACATCCCACAAATTAGATGGTAAAAATTACCTACAGTGGGCTCAATCCCTCAAAATTGTCATTTGTGGCCGAGGAAAACTAGGCCACATCACCGGTGAACTTCCTTCTCCTAACCCTACTGATTCCACATAATGACTTGGCTGTCCAAGAACTCTATTGTTCTTGCCTGGCTTATTAATTTATTGGAACCTAAAATCAGCCTTCGATACCTCTTTTTTAAAACAGCCAAAGAAGTCTGGAATGTTGCTCGTTGTTTGTAATCTGATCTTGGAAACGTTTTCCAAAATTTTGAACTTCGTTCCAAATTGAAAGAGATAAAACAGAGCTCTAATTCCGTGACTCTGTATTTCTCTAATCTTCAAGATGTTTGGCAAGAACATGCTTTCTTTATGACGATTCCTCTTGCGCTAGGTGCAGTTTCAAACAACAGCACAACCGTGAAAAAGAACGAGCCTATGATTTCGTTCCTGGTCTTAATCATAATCTGGATGAAGTACGAGGCTGAGTGATCCAATTCATTCCACTTTTGCTGAGGTTCGATGATGAGTGATTTACACTCATTATATTATGCCATTAATTTCATGATTTTGCTATCTTGGAGAGTATTTTAGAGGTGCTAACATGTGATTTTCACGCTATATTGAAGGATGGATGAAGTAGAGAAAACAAGTGCTAAAAGAGGCCAAATGAAAGAAATAGGAAAAAGTTGGCGAAATTGGATGAAAGGACCAAAATGTAAGAGATCCAAAGTTCGAAGACTAGAGTGCACATAATCAAAAGTTGTATCAGAACTTGCAATGAAGATCCGAGAGTGGTAGGAGTCAATTGGATGAAGGAAGGTGTCAAAAAGGATCAAATTTAATCAAGATATGATCATAAATCACTTTCCAACCGAAAAGTTTTGCACCGAATTTTTAGTCCCACATTCAGACCCATTTTCGACATAGCAAACGATCGAATTGGAGAATGATGCCTGAAGTAAAGTTGTAGCCCTTTGAATTACCTTTCCAACGCATCTTGAATCACTTCAATTGGATGTCGAACGAGAAAATTATGCTGAAAATACTGAAATACGAGCAGAATGCCGTTTCGGGCGAACCGGGCGCCCAGGCGCCACAATGCTATAATTCCAACAGAAACTAGTGCCCAGGTGCCCAAATCGCAGCGCCCAGGCGCTACATTCCTAGAAAGGGAAATTCAGATTTCTAAAATATATTTCTCGGTCCAAATCGATTCCAACCCGTCCAAAACTCCTAGAAACTATAAATATCACCCAAAAACCTAAAAAAATGGGAGAGCCGCACATTACAAATCTGTGGAAACCAGCCACGTATAGGGGGAACGAGCAAGAGAATTCTGGGGAGAACAGTCGGCAATTACAGAACAATTGAAGGGGATTTTCATTGGCTCAAACTTCTGGGATTGAGAAGGAAGAAAGGAGAAAAAGGGGCATGGCCGGAAAGACAAATACAATTGAAGGAATTAATTTTGGGGAAGAAATCAAGCTGCTACAAATGAGTTTTTTCATTCCTTTTTCTTTTCCATGTGCTTTCATTCTAATTTACTTGTGTTAATTCTTTCAATTATGTACTAAACTTTAATCCTAGGGTTGATGTAGCTTGCTTTAAACATGTTTGAATTCCGTTTTAATTATTTCAATTAATCTTTCCGTTTATTTATTTATGTTGTTTGTGCGCAATGCTTTCAATTAACTGGCCACTAATTGATTGATTTGATGTTCTAAATTTTGGCGCTCGAGAGAGGCAAATTTAGGCATGATCTAAGACAATATAACCTAGATTTCGTAGGTTTCGAGAGAAGGTGCGAATTTTGAGGCTTGTTTTAATTAAGAACCACGTGCTTGATAATTTTTATAAATTTAATTCGAAATAGAGATATTGGAATTAAAATATAGAAATAGATTTTATTTGGCGTTCGAGAGAGGGAAATAGAATTACTTTAGCGTTCTTGCCTATAAATTTTGGAAAGATCGATAGAAATAGTTATACGGTTGAAAAACATTGTCGAAGGTACGATGAAATCATTCCATAGGCATTCATATTTTGATAAGAAATTCTATAATTTATCCTCATTTACTTGTGTCGTTCATCCCATTTATTTTAATTTAGCATAAAACATCGTTTCAATATATGATTGTCTAAATAAAGTGAGGGCTAAAATAATTATAGTACTAAATTTGCTCGAATATCAATCCTTGTGGGTTCGACATCCAAACTTCTTTACTATATTACAAAACTTGACACCGTACACTTACGGTTTAAAAATCACGTTGTATAAATCGCGTGGCATTCGACGTGATGAGGGTTGTTCAAAGGTGATGCTAATGAGGTAAATCATTAAGCTTTTCTTGTTGATGAATATTGTTAGGTGAGCGGTGGTGGTGATGCCGATGGGTAGTGGTGGCTGCCGGCGATGAATGTGGTGGTTGGGTGGAGTGGTTTTGATTTGGGGAAGAAGGAGATGGGGATGGGCAGTGGTTTTATTATTTTTTTAATTTTTGATTTTATAGGAAAAATGTGTTTTATCCAAAATGCCCATACCTTATTTTGGGGAAATAATTAAATTTTTTATTTTTGGGGTCAATTGACTGTTTTTGTGGTCAAACAGACGAAAATCGTCAATTTCGATTTGAGCTGCACATTTTTTAAAGGTTTGGTACTCACGGTGGCACAAATGAAAGGTTTGGGCAAAGTCTGCTAATAAACGAAAGGTTTGATACTTCGACTGCAATTTTCCCAAGTTAAAATTTCTTTGTGCATAAATCCGGTATCAAATAATAATTAAATATTAAATATTTGCCCCAATTATTCCAAGCCCTAGACATTTTCTCCTTTTCTTTTCTCTCTCTACCGTCTCCTTCTCACCCATATTTCTCTCCCTTCTCTCTATTACAAATCGTCGGCAGAGAAGTTGTCATTGTAGTAGCAATGTCTGAAGAGTGGCGCCGATTTCGATGTGAGACCGACGTCGCTACCAGTTATCTCCCTTTTCGATCTATAGTTATCTTTCTCCGTTCGATCTGCTGTAGTTTATGGTGTGGTGAGATCTACAAGTTCTCTCTCCGGTTAGATGTGAGACCGGCGTCGCTACTCGGCGTTGATGTGGTGACATTTGTGGTGTTTGACATGGTGATGTGGCGACTTCTCTGTGTAGCTTTTTTTGTGCCTGATGGTGATGTGGTGGCGTTTGTGGTGTGACACGGTGGTAGTTTGGTTCAGGCAGCGATGGTATGGTTGGTGGATTTTATTATTATTATTATTATTATTTTTTTGTGATTGTGGTGTCGGGTGTGGTAGATCTAGGTAGGACTGCAATGGTGGAGTTATGGTTGTGGTCGGCGTTTGGTGGTGGTTCTGGCTGTGTTGGTGTCTTGGTACGTTGTGGGTGGTGGTGATGGTTGTTGATGCAGGTGGTGGAGTTGGCTGATCCGTGGTATGTGTGCAGTTTTGTTGGTACAATGTGGGTGGTGGTGTTTGCTACGGTGTTGGTGTGGTGTGCGGCGGCGACGATGGTGGTTGTGGTGATGCAAGTTGGTGGTTTGAGTTGATTATCGATGTGTTTTTTTGTTGGCGGTGGTCTATGACTTTAAAATTTGATAGTCTGTGATTAAAAAATAATCTGTGACCTCAACGATTTAGTTTGTGACCTTAAAATTTAATGATCTGTGATTAAAACAATAATCTGCGACCTCAACAATTTGGTCTGTGACTAAAAAAAATCTGAAACTTATAAAATTTTCGATTTGTGACCTCTAAATAATTCGTGACTAATTAATTTGATAATATGTGATCAGTAAATAAATCTGTGATCATTAATTATTTAACTGTGACTCTAATATATTTATTTAATAAATATTTTTAGTTAATTAAATACAAACCTGAGTTTTGAATTTTCAAGCTTACCTAATTTTTGAAATGGCATAAAAAAATATATCTGAGATATGAATTTTCCCCTAAGATAAATCAATGTATATTTGTATTGTAACCCACGTTTAAACTCAAGATTAGATTCGCCACTGGGTTCCTCAAAGAGGGGGTGCGAGCACGAAGCTTTAGGTAGGCCCCATGTGCCACTTGCTAACTTTTGAAGTTGTGCCTCTTACCATTTTTGCCTTTTATCTCCCATTTACATCCTATTGAACATGTATAATCTTCGATCATTATCTTTTTGGTCCGAACTAACTATTAGATATTTTCAATTTGGTCTCCAAACTTTAGATTTCATTCTTTTTTGCCTTATTTCTCGTTCTTTTCTTCCAATTTCACTTTTAATCATCGAATTTTTCCCCAACAAATAAAATATACAAGAGACTAAACCATAATTAATCATAAAGCTCTTAAATGTCTATATTTAAATGCCAATGTAAGTGTATAAATTACACTTATCAAACACTTCCAAATTCAAATATTTGTTTGTTCTCAAACAAAATTATAACATATCTCAACAAACAAACAAATAACAAAATTGGTTAGTTAACCTGTCATTTGTCTTAGAATTAAAATTATTATTTGAGATAATTGCAACAGTGGTTTCAAACCTTTCAAACACTAGCAAACTTTTCCTGAACCTTTGATTTGTTGCAATCATCACCCCTAATCTTTTCAAGCGTTGCAGACGAAGCCCTAATGGATGGAAAACATCCAATTTATCGTTAGTTGACCAGAAAATTGAGTTTGACCACAATTTTTAATATTTTTATAAATGGAAAAATAGTAACTTTTTATTTACCAAATTAAATAATTACTTTAATTAATTAAATTAAAAAAGCCAAAAAAAGGAAAAAACTGTATCTTCTTCCTCCCATCGCATCCCCAACCCACTTAACCTCAACCCCACCCTAACCAAAACCGCCACCATCTCCGTTGCCACCATTACCACTCTATTCACAGCAAGCGGCATTTTTGTGTTCTCTAAGTAATGTTGACAAATGGCTCAAAAGATTGTTATTGTCCACCACACGAAACCCTAATCCTGCTTTTCCATTTCCCCTATTCTCTCTATGATTGCCTGTATTTTAGAAGGGAAGAATAATCAAACAAGACATTCAACACTAGGAAAAGATGTAGAGGTCCAATATGCCATTTTCTCCGGTCCACATCCGTCAGTCTTCCTAATTCGACACCTACAGAATATGAGACCGTATTCGGAGCATATCGGCAAAGATTTTTGGACAATCAATGTGATAAAACTTCCACCACGAACCTCCAAACTTGGAAGAAAATCTAAAAATTAAAAGCCGAGGTTGAAGCCATGTCATTGATTTAGCATATCACACTGTGAAGAAAATAGACATCCGTTCTCTTATGGGAGGAGAGCTGTCAAAATACACATGTTTTTATCTCTCATAAAAATACGATTTATGGTGTTGGGTGATTGGAGAGGGAAGGGTGAAGGGAGAGGTAGTGGTGGCAATGTGGTAGTGACTTTGGTTAGGATGGGACTGGGGCTAGGTGGGTTGATGAAGGGATTGGAGGAAGAAGATACAGTTTTTTCCCCTTTTTTTCTTTTAGTTTAATTAATTAATGTAATTATTTAATTTGGCAAATAGAAAGTTACTATTTTCCCTTTATAAAAATATTAAAAAATTATGGTCAAACTCAATTTTTAGCCCACTAACGGTAAATTGGATGTTTTCATTGGAGCCTCATCTGCAACGTTTGAAAATATTAGGGTGACAATTGCAAAAAATTAAAGATTTGGAGAAAGTATACTAGCATTTAAAATATTTGGAACTTCTACTGCAATTAGCCCTTATTATTTTACGTCCATAAATAACTTCAAGGTCACAAAACCAAAATCTAAATCTATTTATTCAATGCAAAACTGACACGTCCGTGTGTGAAGAATTAAGTAAAATGTTATGAATTCACAAGTTGAATTTTTATCTCAAACTTATTCATTCAACTCTTTTCCCAAAGTGTGATCCAATGTTGAATATTTATACCACTATGCGCCCTCTCTAGTTTGGATTAATTTAATTAATTATAAGTCAATACCTCAATAAATAATAATTTTTCAAATTTTAATTGCTTTGACATCTAAAACTCAACTAAGCTAATCATTTATTGTCAAAAGTCTAATTCTCTCAAAGAAGTGTTTGGAGTTTAATCAATACATATAGTGCATCTTCTGTTTCATACACTTGCTTTTTCTGATTTGCTGCGAGTCTTCTGTTTCATATATAACTTTAACCCTTTTAGAGTTTTCTTTTTGGAATTTTAAATAAGCTTCCTCCTTGGGATCTTTTACAGAGCAACTTCTAGGGCTAGACATATTTCGGTTCAATTCGATTCTAATGAGAATTGAATCGGACCCGAAATTTTGGGGTATTTAGTAAGTGAACCGTCGAATCCAAATTTAATTATGGAATTGTTCAGGTTCGGTTCGATTCGGTTCAATTCGGTTCCTAAGTTCCATATTATAGTTAAATTTTTTAATATTTACAAAACATTATTTCAACTAATGATATGTACAATCTTAGCTTTTACAGGATAACATAGTCCAATCTTATGTGTCTTTTACATCTTTTTTTGCTGAGTTTTTCATAGATTTGATCGTTAAAATCATAGGAAGATGAAGATAACGAGCTCAAAATAATTAAGAGAGACGTTGTCGAGCTTCAATTCAATTTCTCTAGAACGGTAGAAATGGTACCACGGTATAGTAACAGATTTGGATAAAACTTAAGTCAATTTGATTAAGTTGGCTTTGAATTGAAAATTAGAAATAGAAAAATCATATTTTTTGGTTTGAACTAAATTAACTAGTTAATAAATTTATTTAGATAAAATAAAATAATTTGGCTTATTTAAAATAAATTAATTAAAAAATTAGGAAAATTCGATTCTTATTCGATTTTTAGATTTTTGATTTAGAATCGAGAACCAAACCAAACCCGTTGATTCTCGATTCAGATACCTACAAAGTACTAACTTCCGTTGAGACTGATATTGGTTTATCAGTTCAATTGTCATATATTCATCCCCTGAATTGAAAAATTTTTAGCCATGCAACACCTGTATGAAAGTCAGTACCATCCCGTTAAGGACATGTTTTGTTGTTCATATGTCAAGGGCTGGTAAGGTTTTGCGCGTTGTATCGAATTAAACCACCGCTTGTGTGGGCCCCCGTCAATTCCTTTGAGTTTCGATCTTGCGACCGTACTCCCCAGGCGGAGTGTTTCACGCGTTAGCTGGCCCCTGATCCGCGTAGATCAAGGGCGGTATTTAACATAAGAATAACAGCTCGATTCGGTTCGATTCGATTAATTTGATTCGGGAGTTTTGTCCAGCCCTAGTAGCTTCACAACATGTCATCTTTTTTCCCTTATGTAATGACTAGTACAATACTCCTCATTAAACACTCATTTTCAAATATAGATCTAACTTAAAATTTTAATTTAGGGCCTGTTTGATAGAGCCATTTTCCATGAAAAAATTTCCACCCAGTTTGTGTTGTTTGATTCCCAAAATTTTTCATGGAATTACTTTTCCACTTCTCCCTCACGTGAAGCCATTTTCTTGGTTTTGAAGGAATTCCAATTCCTTGGGTTTTGGTGAGAAAATGGGTTTTCCAGGCCTTTTTTTTTTTTAGTAATGGAAACAAATTCTATTCGTAATTGTAAAAAAAAATTTCCATTTAATTGATAATTTTCATGAAAAACAAAGCCAAACGAACACCAAAACATCCAAAATTTCAATATTTTCCAGTAAAAAATGATACTAATCAAACACATTTAATTGACAATTCCTAGTAAAACAAATTCTAGGCAATTCAATTCCCTAAAATTCGTTTTCTTTACACCTAAGTTCCATTCTTTCAATTAAACGGACCCTTAATGTTCATCTTATTGGTCTTAGATTAACCGGCCATTTCCTTGCATTTTCTCAAAGTTGAATTGGTCATTTTCAAACCAACGTGTACAAGGATACACAGCCTTGTTTGACTTATTCGTTCTATCAAAATCGTTTCAAAATTGCATTCTAACTCATTTGAGATTTTTGTTATATAAGACAAGAATGGATAATAGTTTAAATTGCTAGTTTTTATTTTGACCATCCAGAAGTGGTACAACTGATCTTAGGCTCAGAAAAATTATCTGCAACCTATGGACAGAAGGCTAATTGAGGCTGCTCATAAGGGAGATGTTCATCAACTGCAAACTCTGATCAAAGACGATCCTTTCCTGATGAAGGCTGTAGCATTATCACGTGGAGAAACTCCGTTACATATTGCTTGTATGGCGGGAAACCTGAGTTTTGCGAAAGAGGTTCTAAATCTGAGTCCAGAATTCGCAAAAGAATTGAGCCACGACGGTTTCAGCCCCCTGCATATTGCTGCAGGTAATGGGGATATAGAGATCGTAAAAGAGCTCCTGATAAGAGATCGTAGTTTGTGTATGGTTAAGGGAAATGAAATGAGAATTCCCCTGCACTATGCAGTGATCAAAGGCAGGATAGAAGTCATTAAAGAACTGCTTTCAGCCAATGAAGGTAGCATAAGAAAAGCGACGGCTCGTGGTGAAAATTCTCTCCATCTGGCTGTGAAAAACAACCAATTTGAAGCCTTTAAGAGCCTGGCAGTGTACCTGAAGACCAATAATAGGGAGGATATATTTAATGAGAAGGATGCACGAGGGAACACCATCTTGCATCTTGCAGTTTCCAGAAAGCAATATGAGGCAAATACGAACAACTTATCTCTTTTTTGGCCGGATGGATTGGACGAGATATACTATGCAGTACCACAAACCAAAAAAATATGCTTTTAGCGTTCTATCTATTTTGGAGTTGTGATATCGTTAAGTCTATGCATTACACTCTGAATAAAGGTTTTTTTATTCCTCAGGTTGTTGAGTTGATGCTAGATGAGAATTTTGTCAGGAAAGGCTTGTTGGAGGTGAATTCCTTGAACAAAATGGACCGTACACCACTTGATGTATTACTATCAGAAGGGGGTGATGATGAAATTGAGGAAATGCTTTGTCTAGCTGGGGCTTCAGTGCAACAGACAACACAAACAGAGAACGGGATCGTTCCCACTCATGATCCAAATGATGAATTAAGGAGAGAAAGGCCTCGAAAGCCATATGAGAAATTGCAGGAATACTTCAAATTTGACAAAGCTAAAGAGACTCCAAGTGAAGTCCGAAGTGTATTGCTTGTGGTAGCTACATTAATCACAACTGCAACATATCAAGCTGTCCATAGTCCACCTGGTGGTGTTTGGCAGGAGGACTTTAGGCCTACGAGTAGCAGTAACACGACCACCATCAAGGACGCCACACGGTCACCAGCACATACTGCTGGAAAAGCAGTGATGGGAACACAGAATTCAGCTGCATTCGGTCTATTCCTGATTTTCAACTCAATAGGGTTTTTCACATCTGTTCAGATGATATTTTTTCTCACTTTTGGATTCCCTTTACAATTGGAATTGCGAGCCTCACTTTTCGCACTTGCAGTAACGTACGATACTTGTATGACCGAAATGGCAACCGGCAATCTATCCGTGTTATTTGTTATCATTTCCATTGCTATGCCATTACTGATAGGCATTCTGGCCAAGGTGGCCAGAGATTACTGTAAGAAACCAACATCAGCATCATGGACTGCCTAAGGAAGGATTATTCTTCAACATCAGTTTGTATGTTTTGAGCAATATAGGTTTTAAGATCCTCTTCAGCAATAAATTGTGTGTAATAATTACTCATTTATAGCTTTGATTATGTTGATATTTGAAGAATTGCACCTGCTCTTTGTTGTGTTGTGTTCCATATAATATAGTTTTTAATGTAATAAAATAAAAATTTTATAATAATTTTCTATTTTCATTCATTCAATATTCCTACATTTTTTTTAATATTGTGCGATTACTTGTGATGATAAAAGTTGTGTGCGTGTGTCAAAAAACACATTGTGATACCACTTATATTTTGAAAAATGAATAAAATTGTTCATGATCAACATATAAGGATTGACATCTTATACCGGATGTTGTAGTGTTGACTATTTATCATTTGGAGGTACGATCTGTTCTTATAATAGAATTTGTTTATGGTAACACTAGTTAGTTGGGAGTGTATTAAACGGACTACTTGTCAAATTTATTATATAGCATAATTGTACGGAGAACTAAACTCTACTTGATCACCGAATATTTCATCTTAATGATAGAAAGGAGGATTTCCATTTCAAAGGGAACTTCACATATCCCTATATTCGATGATGTTCACTTATGGTTTTGCAATCAGTTCTAAACTCAGAGGAACAAAAGGGAAAAACAAAGGAATAGCTTATCTTCTTTCATCACATGCCTTCACTTTGCCATTTGAACAGCGATGACTGCCCAGGTTGGGGAACAAGGATTGGAAGAATTGGAGATGACAGAGGGACATCAAATCTTAAAAATAGACATATTTAAGTGAAATTTCAGTGTAATAAAGCTTATCAATAGAGATGATGATGGGGACATCTCAGTCCATTTTAATTATTTTAGCAGTTTTAATTATTTTAGTTGGATTTAGGTTATTTTAATTTTATGGACTTGTGTATTGGGCTTGGCCCTAGGTTTGCAGTATTTTCTAGTATTTAAACCTATTTTACATTGTTATTTTTCAGTTGATGAATTTGATTAAATAAAAGAGTTGGCTTGCTGCCGTTTTTCCTCTCTTCCCCATCCTCTGTCTTCTTCTTCTCTTCCCTTCCCCCATCTCTTCTTGTTATACTTACTGAGTTATTCCCCTACATCAAATTGGTATCAGAGCAAACCCTGGACAGCAATTCACGCAGCATCAATACAGAACCCGTTGCTGCAGACAAAACAAAACTTGTTGTAGAACCCAGTCCCTCCCGCTACATACAACCAACTTACCGGTATTACAGCCAAACAATTGAAACAAAGGCCTTTTCAGTTCACACCCCACCACCACAACCGGCTGAAGCTGAAACAACCAGCCTCGCCGCCGCCTCGGACGCCATCGCAACTACCTTTTCTCGGCCGCGGCTCCGCTATTTCTTTACCTGAAATCCTGGCGCAGAAGATAGGAAAATCCATCCGCCATCCCAATTGCACCATCAAGTCAGGCAAATCAGACAAATCCGCCATCCTGCAACTTTACAAAATCAGACAAATCGCTCCACATCGACCACCGCTTGAAGCACACTGTCGCCAACAGCCGCCAGCAAACTACCGGCTGTTCCAGTACTAGCCGTCCAAGCCCATCTTCGTTGAGACGTTCTTCGTCGGCCAGTCAAGTCGCTGACCTTTGCAGCGTTGTTATGAATTATGGGTTTGGGCTGGGTTATTAGTTATCAATTGGGATTGGGTTAATTGATTTAATAATTAAGTGGGTTGGGTTATTTGTATTGCTTGGGCTTTGGCTTGTTTAAGGTTTTGAGTGTGATTTAGGTCCAAATTTGTGAAATGGGCTCATTTATTATTTTGTTGTTCTGATTTTGTATTATTTAAAAAAAAGAGTCAAAAAAAGAAAAAGAAGAGTTAAATAAAAAAAAAAAAAAAAAAAAGAATCGAGAATTTTTGGTATTTCCTTACATTTTTTATAGGTACATTATTTCCTCAACGAATACGAAATTTTCTGTCTTGGCATCTCAGCGCTTAACAGTTCAAAAAGTGGAGGCATTCAACGCTAGGACGACTCGAGCCAACTGAACTCAGGGAGTCTCTGATCCTACTCATTTTAGTGACACTGTTACTGTATTTTAGAACTGCATCAATAATTCTTTGTGTTGCTAATATTTTAACAATTTAGTCTTAATCTATTGGATTGAAATTCACGAGCCGACCCCATTGTTCACTCGTTTACCCCACGTGACTAGACCTAGCATTTGTACCTTTGATTTTTATTTTATTGGCATTAGTAGTATTAGCTTGCGATCGGGCTATACGTAATCCCTATGATAGAATAAAATAATAATAATAATAACAATGGATAAATTTCAATCACCTAGCTTGTGTTACCGTGTATGCAATTGCGTAGTGGTCGCGTTACTGCCTCTAGCTCTAGTACCGTTGCCATGGACCCTTTCCACATTGAAGCTATCACCCGACAGTTGGCACAATTACAAAATCAATTAACGGCTGTCCAAACTGAGTTAGCCGCTACGCGCGAGGAGAATAGAGCCCTAACCGCTAGGGTAAACACTCTTGACCCGACCCAATACTCAACTGAGGCTGAAAATTCTGACGCTTCCATTAATAGACCTCATCGTCGTCCACAAGGTGGTCGACACCATGCTAGACATGATCGTAGGGAAGGAAATCAAGCTCGTGGGCGCGAGCGGGAATATCACCGTCATGGTACACTGTCCCCCCCTCGCCACGAGGAGCGCCTCTTTCGAAATATTAAGTTGGATGCCCCTACATTTGATGGTCGTCTAGATCCTAGTGTATTCAATCAATGGGTTAGGGATATGGATCGCTTCTTTGCCTCGTATGGGGTCCCTGAAGATCGAAGGGTACAATTTGCCAGTTTGAAATTGACTGGCACTGCTCAACTATTTTGGGAAAGCGTTGAGGACCTCCTAGAGAGGCGCCATGCTCCCCCTGTTGGGAGTTGGAATGAAATGAAGCGTCGCCTTGAAGAAAAATATTTACCTCAATCTTACAGGGGCAACTTACTGGATCAATGGAACGCACTGACACAAGGCAGTCGACCTGTGACCGAATATGTTGCTCAGTTTGACGAGTTTCGAATGAGATGTCAGGTCGTTGAGGACGAAGTCATGACTTTGAGTAGGATGATCTTAGACGTGAGCTTGTTCTTAGAGGTGTCACCACTCTTGACCACGCCTACTCTTTCGTTCGGGATTAGGAGTTAGTGACTAGGACACCGTACAGAAGTCGTAGTGACTCCCGCACCGCAACCTCTTCTGCATCCGCTCCATCCCCTAAGTCTATTCTAGGACCTCCTCCTTCTAATCCTACCCCTATATCGGATAGTAAAGGTAGAGGTTCTGAGGTTTCAAGAACGTCCTCTCGTTTGCAATGCTTCAACTGTAAGGGTTTTGGTCACATTGCTTCTAAGTGTCCTAGCTGAGCCCTAGTTTTGGAAGAGCGTGAAGGTATAGTTGACGAGCCACTAGAGGATCAGGTGTATAAGCTTAAGTTAGAAGAGTTTGATGACTTGGAGGATAGTGAAGATACCTTCTTGGGTTGTATCCAGGCTAATCCCCTTATCCCACATACACCTAGGGTCGGTGTCGTCCGTTGTACTCTTACCCAGCCGAGGGATGCCGATGATTGGCGCCGTCATGCCATCTTCCACACTTACATCAAGATTAATAATAAGGGCTGTAAAGTTATAGTGGATAGTGACAGCTGCATTAATGCGGTTTCGATGGCCACTGTATCCCGTCTAGGGTTGAAGTCTGTTCCTCACCCTCAGCCATACAGCGTCTCTTGGGTTGATACCTCCTCCATAGCTGTCAAGGAGCGTTGTTTGGTCCCTATCCAGTTTCTCAAGTATGAGGACCATATATGGTGTGACGTCATTTCAATGGACGTCGGGCGCATCATCTTGGGACGACCTTGGTTATTTGACCTAGATGTCACCATCTACGGTCGATCCAATTCCTGCTCTTTTGTTTTTAATGGAAAGAAGATTTACCTTAACCCACTGTCTCCGAAACCTGTTGGCCCACTGGAAACGAAGAAAAGTGTGGAACGAAAAGGATTGCATATCATTAGTCCTACGGAGTTTGAGCGTACACTTGTTGGTGACTCAGTTGTCTTCGCTTTGGTGGTCATGGAGGTCCCATCACACTCCGCAATAGAGAGCCCTGTTGAAGTCCTATCGGTCCTCCAAGAGTTTCGAGACGTCTTTCCAGAAGACCTCCCTGATCATCTACCTCCACTGAGGGATATTCAACATGCCATAGACTTCGTTCCAGGGGCATCCCTCCCAAATTTGTCTCATTATAGGATGAATCCTACCGAGCACGCTGAACTTCAAAGGCAAGTGGATGATCTCCTTCACAAGGGATTCATTCGTGAGAGTTTAAGCCCGTGTGCGGTCCCCGCCCTATTGACGCCCAAAAAGGATGGCTCTTGGCGAATGTGTGTGGATAGTCGCGCGATCAATAGGATCACGGTGAAGTATCGTTTTCCAATTCCTAGACTTGACGATATGTTAGATATGATGGTTGGTGTCACAATCTTTTCGAAGATTGATCTGAAGAGTGGATACCATCAAATTCGAATTCGCCCAGGGGATGAGTGGAAGACCACGTTTAAGACGAAAGATGGTCTTTATGAATGGCTAGTCATGCCTTTTGGGCTGAGCAATGCGCCAAGTACCTTTATGCGAGTAATGACACAAACTCTCCAACCTTTTATGGGCAAGTTTCTTGTTGTCTACTTTGATGATATCCTTATCTATAGTAAGACTAAGGAGCAACACCTTGACCACCTCACGCAAGTTTGCTCTACCCTTCGTGCAACTAATCTACATGCGAATGTCAAGAAGTGCTCTTTCTTCACCGACACAGTTGTTTTTCTGGGATTCATTGTCTCTTCGACAGGGGTATCCGCTGACCCTGCTAAGGTTCAGGCGATTATTGACTGGCCTGAGCCTAAAGTTATCCATGACGTTAGAAGCTTTCACGGTTTAGCTACGTTCTACCTCGCTTTATTAAGGGGTTTAACACTATTATGGCGCCTATTACGGAGTGCATGAAGAAAGGGGAGTTTCATTGGACACGAGAGGCGGCTAAGGCCTTTCAGTTAGTCAAGAAGCGAATGACGGAGGCCCCTGTCATGCGTCTTCCCGATTTTTCCAAAGTCTTTGAAGTTGAATGTGACGCCTCCGGGGTAGGTATAGGCGGAGTCTTAAGTCAGGATCGTCACCCTGTTGCCTATTTCAGTGAAAAGTTAAATGAGGCCAAACAGCGGTACTCAACTTATGATAAGGAACTATATGCAGTGGTCCAGGCTTTGCGCTATTGGCGCCACTATTTGTTACCCCAGGAATTTGTCCTTTATTCAGATCACGAGGCCCTCCGTTACCTCAACTCCCAGAAAAGATTAAGTTCTAGGCATGGTCGTTGGGTCGAATATTTACAGGCCTATTCATTTGTTTTAAAACATAAGAAGGGCGTAGAGAACCAAGCAGCTGATGCGTTAAGTCGTCGTGTCTCCCTTTTGTCAATCATGAGTGTCAAGGTCATCGGTTTTGAAAGACTTAAGGAGGATTACGAGGTGTGTCCCGATTTTAAAGATATCTTTCTCAATTTACAAAGAGGACAATCAAGAGCCACAGATGGCTTCCGACTTGAGGAGGGTTATCTCTTTAGAGCCAACAAATTATGCATCCCTCGAACTTCAGTGCGAGATTTCATCGTGTGGGAAATTCATACGGGAGGTTTAGCCGGTCATTTTGGACATGATAAGACCATAGAGGAAGTTGAACGTCAATTCTATTGGCCTAGCTTGAAGAAAGACGTGGATAAGATTGTTAGTACTTGTAACACTTGTCAATTGAGTAAGCAGAAGAAGCAGAACATAGGTCTATACACCCCTCTCCCTGTCCCTAATTGTCCTTGGCACGATATTAGTATGGATTTTGTGTTAGGACTTCCACGCACCCCTAAGAAGCATGACTCCATTTTTGTGGTTGTCGATCGCTTCTCAAAGATGGCTCATTTTATCCCCTGTAGCAAGACGTCGGTTACGTCCAAGGTTGCCCTGTTATTCTTTAATGAAATTGTCAAATTGTATGGGCTTCCCAAGACCATCGTGTCTGATAGGGACGTTCGTTTCACTAGCCATTTTTGGAGAACTTTGTGGCACAAGATGGGTACCAAATTGGAATTTTCTACGGCTTACCATCCTCAGACTGACGGTCAAACTGAAGTAGTTAATCGAAATCTTGGTAACCTATTACGTTGTCTGGTCCGAGAAAACCTTCGAAATTGGGATTTGATCCTTCCTGTAGCTCCAATTGCGTACAATAGCTCTGTAAATCGTTCACTAGGTATGAGTCCATTTGAAGCCGTTCATGGGTACAAGCCTAGGAAACCGTTAGATTTCATCCCTATGTCCCCACAGGCTAGAGTGTCAGTATCAGCCGAAGCATTTGCACAACATCTTCGTGACTTGCATATTGAGATCAACAAACAACTTGAAGCTAGTAATGCAAAATATAAACTCCAAGCTGATTTACACAAACGACATATTGAGTTTAACATTGAGGATTATGTTATGGTTCGCATTAGGCCAGAGCGGCGTCTACATGGACCCGCCTCTAAATTGCAAGCTCGTAGTGCTGGTCCTTTTAAAATTTTAAAGCAGATTGGTCCAAATGCATATATTGTTGACATTCCACCACACCTTGGTTACCACTCTACTTTCAATGTTGAGGACCTTGTAGCTTATAAAGGTCATTTCATTCCCTCAGATGATCCTCTGTCATCTCCTATTGTGGACCTTGACCCTGATTCTTTGACCCCTTCTAACCCACTACCACCTCTCACAGCACACACAGAAAAAATTGATGCTATTTTAGATGAAGAAACTATGTTCACTAATGATGGAGAGGTTCAGCGCTTCCTTGTTCGTTGGGTTGGTCGACCAGATTGTGACTGTGCATGGATCTCCAGGGAGACACTACAGCAATTGGACCCAGATTTATTAGAGTTTTATCAGAGTCAGCAGGATCTTCATTGGCCCAGATCGCCTCCCGTCCACCCGAGGGAGGACACCAGGTTCAGACCGCCACTGACGCATTTCTACAGACGCCGGAAGAAGCTTGCCCAGCCACTCAGCCTATGATTGGGAGATTGACGGATGCCTATGGTGATATAGCCACTCGACAGGGTCGAGTTTTCTCTCCCACCCCGGAAGAATTGATGAGGACATCCCAGTCCATTTTAATTATTTTAGCAGTTTTAATTATTTTAGTTGGATTTAGGTTATTTTAATTTTATGGACTTGTGTATTGGGCTTGACCCTAGGTTTGCAGTATTTTCTAGTATTTAAACCTATTTTATATTGTTATTTTTCAGTTGATGAATTTGATTAAATAAAAGAGTTGGTTTGCAGCCGTTTTTCCTCTCTTCCCCCGCCTCTGTCTTCTTCTTCTCTTCCCTTCCCGCATCTCTTCTTGTTATACTTACTGAGTTATTCCCCTACATCAGATGATCAATTAATTCCATTATTTACTTTAGTAGAATGTTGAAATAGTTTATATATGATAAGTAGAAACAAATCACTCGACATCTAGTCATAGATCTTAACTAAAACAGAATGGTACATCATTTATGCAGGGGAAGAATTTGACAGAATACCTGATACTTCTAATGAATTGGACTAATAAAATAAATGCAGTGAGTCTGATTGAATGTATGATTTTTTCCCATCATTTACACACATTTATATAGATAAATTGGAGTATTGGGAAATCCTTCGCCCTTTTTGGAGAAAAAATTCGAACTTTTTTCTACATAATTTTTGAGCCTTGCATCCAGAAGGGAATGTAAATATGTCCTTCTTACATGGTGACGGTAGGAAGATTTTAAATACCGCAAGTTTGACTAAACTAAATAAGATTACATAGTTGATTACGATATTTCAACAATCTTGAATAAAAAAAATACTGTGAATCAATGTAAAAGATATGACTGTACTGAATGCTTCTGGCTTACTCAATGACAATCTTAAACAAGTTATCTCTCGCAAACTAGTCTCCAACAATTTTCACCTCTACTGGGCATTGAATTCTCAAGATATATTTATCATAGTGTCTCATCCTTGGATTTTCTGCACAAATTACTTTGTCAACAAGATAAAAGGACCTGTGATCTCAGACATTTTTTTTGTATTAACCTAGGCATTTCCAAAATAAGCATTCCCAAATTATCATGCACACTAAAGCAAAGAATTTGGAATATTCAATGTAGTGATTAAACCATCCAAATGTATTGCAATTGATATAAGGCTGCAAAACCGCAAAACTATCTAAGCTTTTATTTTATCTTAAAAGCCTGTGAGAGCGAGTTTATTGTAGAGAAGTAAAACAATAAATAAAAATGGAAGAAACCACATTCCTCGTGTTTTCTGCAGAATTTTTTTATTTTTTTATTATTATTATTTTTTTTTGGGTATAATCTTCCTATCCACGAAGTCCCTTATTTTACTCTGCAGGTTGACCATCAAACTTGTATACACTGCATAAAAAGTATACCACCACAGATGGCATTTTCACATTCGTGAAATTTGATGATCTACTTATTTCTTTGGTTTCACATTAAATAAAATTGAGAGATGGTACATAGTAATAAACGTTCTTCAACCATATGGCAAGAGATGTATCTTTATTGAAGCCTTCTTGTTTACACAGTGACAATCTTCCACCTCTACTGGGTATTTGAATTCATAAATACATATATTATAAATCAATAATCTAATCCTTTTGACTTTCTTCACAAATTATAAATCAACATGATGTAAGGATCAATGGTCTAAGGCAGCAGATTTTAGTCAAATGAGTTATTGTTTCCATCGTTACTATTGTCTTTAGGTTAGTAAGGTTGAGAAAAAAAATCATATTGTTGATATGTTGACAAAAAGGTCATATTAACGAAATTTGGACTCTATTTATCCATGTTTTCGTATTCTACATTTTAGAAAATAAAAGATCCGACACTTAGACACGTACCGGTAGTCGAGTTCGAGCATCATAGCAATGCATAAGACAGTATTATGTCTAACTTTACTTTCTTCTTTAATCCTATTTATTACATCTAGTCTACTATGCCATATATTTATTGATGTTTTTGTCTTGACTTATTATATTGCAGTCTATGTATTATTATTTCTCTGTATAATCCGAATACAAATTCCTTAACAGGTAGTTGAGTTGGTGCTGGATGAAAATTTTGTTAACAAGGGAAAGTTGGAGCTGAATTCCTTGAACAAAAGGGGTCTTACACAACTTGATGTATTACTATCAGAAGGGGGGTGATCTGGAAATTGAACATATGCTTAGGTTAGCTGAGGCTTCAGGAGTTGAAGAAATGAACCCAGACCAACAGGCAACGCAAATAGAAAACAGGACTATTAACTGCAGGAGAGGGAGGCCACCAAAGCCCTCTAAAAAATTGCAGGAATACTTCAAAAGTCATACTTGAAAGACATGGAGACCTTGACAGAAGTCGTACTCGAAAGAAGATTTGGAGACCTTGACAAAAGTCGTACTTGAAAGACTGTCCACTGTCCATTTGGGTGAAAATGGGTTTATTCAATTAAACTGAGATCACTAGATTACCTTAGAGTTTGTCAACTTGCACTTGAAAATTGATGGGGACATTAGATTAATTATCACGAGACATCTACTTCTTTGGACAAAATGACCACTACATACTTCTTTTGAAAAAACTTCCCAACTCATAGCCTTTTCAACGACTGAATAATTTCATTTGGAAAAACTTCCCAACCTCATAGCTTTTTCAACACTAAATTCATAATTGCTGATTTATTTTGATTTGAAATGTCATTTATCTAACACTCAATTCTAACATCAACTTTTTGTGAGTTTAATATTCTTTTATTAATCAATGGGTAACATCAATTTAATTGATCAAAATTCTTGTGAGTTGAGATCTTGAGGACGAGCGAAGTAGAAAACACAAATTCGTGTTTCACCCTGAAAAATGGGTTGAATGACTGCTTAAGTATTTTTTCCTGTTAAACGGTAATAAATATAAGCTCGGAGTTTAACCCTGATTAAACATTGACATTTGTGTATTGGTTCACAAGACCATTGAAAAATATAAATTAAGTTACTGAGATTGATTAGAAGGGTAAACAATCATATCTATATCTATATATATATATATATTGGAGCTTTCTAACTCCTTTGAGATTTTTGTTAAATAAGACAAGAATGGATAATAAGACAAGAATTGACAAAAGTTTAAATTGCTAGTTTTTATTTGGACCATCCAGAAATGGTACAACTGATCTTAGGCTCAGAAAAATTATCTGCAACCTATGGATAGAAGGCTAATTGAGGCTGCTCATAAGGGAGATGTTCATCAACTGCAAAATCTGATCAAAGACGATCCTTTCCTGATGAAGGCTGTAGCATTATCAAGTGGAGAAACTCTGTTACATATTGCTTGTATGGCCGGAAACCTGAGTTTTGCAAAAGAGGTTCTAAATCTGAGTAAAGAATTTGCAAGAGAATTGAGCCATGACGGTTTCAGCCCCCTGCATATTGCTGCAGCTAATGGGGATATAGAGATTGTAAAAGAGATCCTGAGAACAGATCGTAGTTTGTGTATGGTTAAGGGAAAGGAAAGAAGAATTCCCCTACACTATGCAGTGATCAAAGGCAGAATACAAGTCATTAAAGAACTGCTTTCAGGCTGTGAAGATAGCATAAGAGAAGTGACGGCTCGTGGTGAAACTTCTCTCCATCTGGCTGTGAAAAACAACCAATTTGAAGCCTTTAAGAGCCTGGCAGTGTACCTGAAGACCAATAATAGGGAGGATATATTGAATAAGAAGGATGCACGAGGGAACACCATCTTGCATCTTGCAGTCTCCAGAAAGCAATACGACGCAAATACCAACATCTTATCTCTTTTTTGGCAGGATGGATTGGAAGAGATATACTATGCATTACCACAAACCAGATAAATATGCTTTTAGCGTTCTATCTATTTTAGAGTTGTGATATCGTTGAGTCTATGCATTACACTCTGAATAAAGTTCCTCTCTCTCTCTCTCTCTCTCTCTCTGGTTGTTGAGTTGATGCTGGATGAGAATTGTGTTAGGAAAGGCTAGTTGGAGGTGAATTCCTTGAATAAAAGGGGCCTTACACCACTTGATGTATTACTATCAGAAGGGGGTGATGTTGAAATTGAGGAAATGCTTCGTCTAGCTGGGGCTTCAGTGCAACAGACAACACAAATAGAGAACAGGATCGTTCCCACTCATGATCCAAATGATGAATTAAGGAGAGAAAGGCCTCGAAAGCCATATAAGAAATTGCAGGACTACTTCAAATTTGACAAAGCTAAAGAGACTCCAAGTGAAGTCCGAAGTACATTGCTTGTGGTAGCTATATTAATCACAACTGCAACATATCAAGCCGTCCTTAGTCCACCTGGTGGTGTTTGGCAGCAGGACGACTTTAGGTCTATAAGTAACAGGAACACGACCACCATCAATGACGCCACACGGCCACCAGAACATACTGCTGGAAAGGCAGTAATGGGATCACAGAATTCAGTTTCATTCGGTCTATTCCTGATTTTCAACTCAATCGGGTTTTTCACATCTGTTCAGATGATACTTTTTCTCACTTTTGGATTCCCTTTACAATTGGAATTGCGAGTCTCACTTTTGGCACTGTCAGTAACGTACGATACTTGTATGAGCGAATTGGCAACTGGCAATCTATCCCTGCTATTTGTTATCATTTCCATCTCTATGCCATTACTGATAGGCATTCTGGCCAAGGTGGCCAGAGATTACCGTAAAACTACATCGCAGACTGCCTAAGGAAGGATTATTCTTCTAAATCTTTTTATATTTAATCTTTTCAGTTTGTATGTGTTGATCAATATTGTTTTTAAGATCCTATCCAGCAAAAAATTGTGTGTAGTAATTAATAACTTAGAGCTTTGATTCTGTTGATATTTGAAGAATTACACCTGCTCTTTGTTGTGTAGTGGTTCCATATAGAATAGTTTTTAATGTAATAAAATAACA
Source organism: Olea europaea var. sylvestris (assembly GCF_002742605.1). Lineage (NCBI taxonomy): Eukaryota > Viridiplantae > Streptophyta > Magnoliopsida > Lamiales > Oleaceae > Olea > Olea europaea. The sequence goes on from NC_036239.1 coordinate 5,061,576, forward strand.
ATTTTATGATTTTTTTTATTTTCATTCATTTAATATTCCTACCTGTTATATAATATTGTGCACGCGACTTGTTATGATAAAAGTTGGGTGCTTGTGTCAAAAAGCACATTGTGACACCACTTATATTTTGATAAATGAATAAAATTGTTCACGACCAACGTATTAGGATTGATATCTTGTACCGGATGTTGTAGTGCTGACTATTTATCGTTTGGATGTAAGATTTGTCCTTATCATAGAATCTGTTTATGGTAACACTACTTAGTTTGAAGTGTATTAAACGGACTACTTGTCAAATTTAATTATATAGCATAATTGTACAGAGGATTAAACTCTACTTGATCACCGGATATTTCATCTTAATCATAGACAAGATTGTGTAAATATTTTTGTGAGTTTAAATTTTTATTTTTTATTTTGTCTATGGGTGACAATAGTATAATTGATCAAATAACTTGTGAGTTGGAATTTTTGAGAACGAGCGAAATAGAAAACACGAATTCGTGTCGGGAATCATTATGCTAAATAATTTGTCGAATGACTGCTTAAGTAAATCCTCCGGCAGACATTTTTTATAACAATGCTCCTTGAAATCAAACTGGTGGTGTAAGACATTTGATTGGACCAGCGTAGGTATTTGGATTAGCTGCAGCTGCAGCAATTTTCGGGTCTCATGCTACTTTACTGCATTTATGTTCATGTTCACCAGCTCTTTAGGCCTCACTGCATCACTGTGCATCATAATTTATCTCACAGGAGGATTTCCATTTCAAGGGAACTTCTCATATCCCTATACTCGATGATGTTCACTTGTGGTTTTGCGATCAATTCTACACTCAAAAGAACAAAAGCCAGAAACGAAGCAACAGCTTATTTTCTTTTAACATTTGCCATCACTTTGCCATTTGCACAGCAATGGCTGCCCGGTGGGGGAAAAAAGCTTGGAAGAATTGGAGACGACAGAGGGACATCAAATCTTAAAAGTAGACATATTTAAGTGAAATTTTCCATGTAATAAAGCTTATCGATACAGATGATCAATTACTTCCATTATTTACTTTAGGAGTTGAAATACATGCAGTGATTCTGATTAAATGTGATTTTTTTCCCATCATTTACACACATTTATGTAGATAAGTTGAAGTGTTGGGAAATCCTTTGCCCTTTTCGAAACAAAATTTTGAACTTTTTTCTGAATAATTTTTTAGTACTGCATCCGGAAGGGAATGTAAATGTGTCTTTCTTACATGTTGAGAGTAGGACGATTTTAAATACCAAAAGTTTGACTAAACTAATAAGATTACACAGTTGATTTTGATATTTCAACAATTTTGAACAAAAAAATAATGTGAATCAATGTAAAAGAGATTACTATACTGAATGCTTCTCCGGCTTACTCAATGGCAATCTTAAACAAGTTATCTCTCGCAAACTAGTCTCCAACAATTGTCACCTCTACTGGGCATTGAATTCTCAAGATATATTTATCATAGTGTCTCATCCTTGGATTTTCTGCACAAATTACTTTGTCAACATGATAAAAGGATCTGTGATCTCTGACATTTTTTTTGTATTAACCTAGGCATTTCCAAAATAAGCATTCCCAAATTATCATACACACTAAAGCAAAGAATTTGGAATATTCAATGTAGTGATTAAACCATCCAAAAGTATTGCAATTGATACAAGGCTGCAAAACCGCAAAACTATCTGAGCTTTTATTTATCTTAAAAGCCTGTGAGAGCGAGTTTATTGTTGAGAAGTAAAACAATAAATAAAAATTGAAGAAACCTACATTTCTCACGTTCTCAGCAGATTTTTATTTTATTTTATTTATTTATTTTTTAAACTTTTTTGTACAATCATCCCATCCACGAAGTCCCTTATTTTACTTAAACAGAATGCGCTGCAGGTTGACCATCAAACTTATATACACTGCATATAAAGTATACCAACACAGATGGCATTTTCACATTCGTGAAATGTGATGATCTAATTATTTCTTGGGTTTCACATTAAATAAAATAAAGAGAAGGTACATAATAATAAACATTCTTCAACCATAGGGCAAGAGATGTATCTATATTAAAGCCTTCTTGTTTACACAGTGACAATCTTCCACCTCTACTTTGTATTTGAATTCATAAATACATATATTATAATCAATAATTCAATCCTTTTGACTTTCTTCGCCAATTATAAATCAACATGATGAAAGCTTCAATGATCTCAGACAATATTCTATTCTCATTAGAGTTGAATTTGGGAAGTTGGAAGTATCGATAAGACCATCCAAAATTGGCTCAATATATTGATCTAAGGCAGCAGATTTCTCTCCACAACAATGGATAGAAGGTTGATTGAGGCTGCTCAGAAGGGAGATGTTCATCAACTGCTTAGTCTGGTCAAAGATGATCCCTTCCTGCTTAAGGCTGTTGCATTATTAGGTGGAGAAACTCCATTACATATTGCTTGCATGGGAGGCAACCTTAATTTTGTCAATGAGCTCCTAAATCTGAGGCCGGAATTCACAAAAGATTTGAGCAATGAAGGTTTCAGTCCCTTGCATATTGCCGCAGCTAATGGGGATTTAGATATTGTAAAGGAGCTTTTGAAAATAGATTATAATTTGTGTTTGGTAAAGGGAAAAGAGAGAAGAATTCCCCTCCATTATGCAGTGATCAACGGCAGAACGCATGTGATTGGAGAACTGCTTTCAGCCTGTGAAGATAGCATAAGAGAAGTGACGGCTCGCCGTGAAACTTCTCTCCATCTGGCTGTGAAAAACAACAAATTTGAAGCCCTTAAGAGCCTGGCAGTGTACCTGAAGACCTATGATAAGGAGTATATACTGAATGAGAAGGATGCACAAGGGAACACCATCTTGCATCTTGCAGTCTCCAGAAAGCAATACGAGGCAAGTATGTTACCATTTGAGACACGTGTTGTACATGGCAGCTGTGATGTTCGGACTCTTCGAAATCGTTGGAGTACCTGTGTCGACACGGGGACACAACAATTTATGCAAGTGTTTATATCTTCCAAATGTTACACAATTTTCCTGATTTTCGTCATATGAGTTATTGTTTCCATTGATACTAATGATTTTAGGTTAATCAGGTTGACAAAAAAACCATACTGTTGAGAGGTTAACAAGGTTGATAAAAAAGTTATATCAACGAAATTTGGACTCCTTTTAGCCATGATCCAGTATCCTACATTTTAAAAAATAAAAGATCTGACACTTAAATATGTACTTGTACCCGAGTTCAAGAATCATAGCATAGCATAGGACAGTATTGTGTCAAAACTTTAACTTTTCTTTCTTCTTTAATCCTATTTAGTACCGTCTAATCTAATATGCCAAATATTTATTGATGTTTTTGTCTTGACTTATATATTGCAGTCTATTTATTGTTATTTCTCTGTATAATCTGAACATAAATTCCTTATCAGGTCGTTGAGTTGTTGCTGGATGAAAATTTTGTTAACAAGGGAAAGTTGGAGCTGAATTCCTTAAACAAAAGGGGTCTTACACCACTTGATGTATTGCTATCAGAAGGGGGTGATCGTGAAATTGAACAAATGCTTAGGCTAGCTGGGGCTTCAGGAGTTGAAAACATGAACCTAGACCAACAGGCAATGCAAACAGAAAACAGGACTACTGCCACTCAGGATGCATCAGCACATGGATTGAGGAGAGAGAGGCCTCCAAAGCCCTCTAAAAAATTGAAGGACTACTTCAAATATGACAAAACTAAAGACTCTCCAAGCAAAGTCAGAAATACATTGCTTGTTGTGGCTGTATTAATTGCAACTGCAACGTATCAAGCCGTGCTTAGTCCACCTGGCGGTGTTTGGCAGGACGACTTTTGGCCTACCAGTAACACGACCGCCATCAATGATGCCACAAATCCACCAGCACACACTGCTGGAAAGGCGGTGATGGGCACGAAGAATACAGTTTCATTCGGTCTATTCTTGCTTTTTAACTCAATCGGGTTTTTTATGTCTGTTCACATGCTATATTTTCTCACTGTTAATTTCCCTTTACAATTGGAATTGCAAGTCTCACTTTGTGCACTCATTGCAACGTATGACACGTGTATGGGTGCCATCGCACCGAATGGTATACTCTCTCTGTCCTTTGTTATCCTTTCCGCAGTTATGCCGTTCCTGATGATGATTCTGACCAAGGTGGCCAGAGACTACCCCCTTAGGAGACGAAGATGTACGGACCCAAGCACAAGTGCAACTGCTTAAAAAGGATATTATTGTTCTGTGTCTCGTAGCAGTTGAAGCCTTTTTCTAAAATCTCAAACTGAGGATAATGCTCAGCCATGTTTACTCATCTGATTTTGTATATATATTAAAGTTATAATCTTGATGTAATGCAAGATTGCAAAAGATTATTTACTTCTTCTCTCGTAAATTTCTCATCTAGTTGCTCAGCGAATCCACGGTTCATATAAAAACATTGATCTTAAAAGCCTGTGACTGAGTTTACCGTTAAGAAATTATACATATGTTTCGCGCGGGTAGTCGCTAACAATTAAAAAGGGATCAGACGATTACGTAAGGAACAAACCTCTTGAGACAAAGTCCCAAAAAGAGGTGTTTTATTGACGATGATTTACAATTGGAACTAAACAGAATGCCTCCAAGGGGCGCAAGCACACGAGTACTGAAAAAAATGTTTAAAATTAAGAAATTGAAATTACATATTCTCTGTTTGAGAGTGTTTGATTCGGGTTTTTTTTCTCTATGTTTTCTCTTCCTTTTATATTCCCTTGATGATTTTTTCGTGACAAATCGCTTGGAAACTGCTTGACTGCTTTATAACTACCCACTTTCTTTATAGTGGCTAACTTGTCGTGGAACTGCTGTCTCTAATTGTTGTCACTACTCTTTGTCTTTCAACCGCCTTCAATTGGGTTCCTTGAATCGTGGAATGTGATAAGGTTACTCAATAACCGCTTCAATAACTGTATTTCTGGATAACCATAACATTTTATGTTTGCTAAAATCTTGGGCTATTCGAAGGTATGGGTGAGAACAGGGTCATCGCTCTGGGCGACTGTAAGACACTCCATTCGCTCAAATCTTGGACAATCTTGCAAGTTTGGGCGATGATGTTACTGTGTTCGTGGGCTTCCACTGCATTCATTAATAACTCTGTCTGGGCTTTTATCCTGAATTGCCTAATTGGGCTTTTATTCCTTGGACTATTCGATTTGGGCTGCACTTTTAGTGTGTCAACAATTACCCCCCAATATGGCAGAATTAATACTAATTATTAATCTTTGCCATATTCATTTTGTATTTTCCAGCAATATTTGAAATTCCCAACAATTTCAATCATTATTTCCTTCTACAATCTGAAAAAGTACAACGTTACAAACCCTTATAAATCAAAAGAACACGCTATTTCATTGCACCACTCGACCACGTCTATATTTCGTGCTTCTTCCTTGCAATTTTACTGTTCATCTTCTTGCTTCTCTGCTACGTTTCCCAGGCAAACCTTGTCAAAACTGTACTTTGTTTCCAATGACGACTTCAAAAACTCAATTTGATGATTCCTTTAGTTTCGAAGATTTTCAGGAACTCCTTACTACGCCATATGTAAATCCAAACTTCCTTACACAAGTTAGTGCTAACCTCAATGAATTCTACTTGGGTCCATCATTCGATAATGTCGAAGCCGTCGAACAAGTGGCGGGGGCCAGCTGTTCCCTTGCACTCAAGACCCTCCGTTCTTGAACTCTTTGCCGCTGAGACCGATTCGCAAAAAGGTATTCGCACTTGGCCTAAATCTGATGTTATTTTCCGTAGATGGCATGCTCGTCTTGTGGGCCATGGTCCTACTAAGGCAATTTTTGATCGTGCTAGGATTTCTGATTTATTAGAAATCGCTCTTCAACCCCCAATTTTTGACCCAGTGCTTTTTCCTATTGCTTTAAGTTTTTGGTCTTTTGAATATAATAAATTTGTTTTCCCTCTTGGTTCAATGTCTATTACTTTAAGGGATGTTGGGGCCCTAATAAATCTTCCACCTTTGGGCGATACCATTTTCCCTGGTATTTTGATTTCCGGTGTCGCCCCGAAATTTGACAAGAAACTCACTGAGTCCTATTCAAGCCTGCAAAGCTCTTATAATCACTCAAGCGCTGAACCTTCCCATACTGAGCATGTGGCTTTCCTTCAGATTTGGCTTTGTAAATATATTCTTTGCGTGCCAAGTATGAAATCTTCCACGAGCTACTTACCCATAGCGCATGAATTGACGCGTAGTAGACCTTTGAACTTATGTTCTTTCTTTCTAGCCGCCCTTTATAGAGGCATGGCTTCCCTTCAGTTTCAACTGAAGAATGGTGCATCTCCCACTGGCAGTGGCCCCCTTTGGTTTACTCAGTTGTGGTTGAGAGCATATTTTCCACCACTTGGTGCTCCATCCATTTCCAATCGTTCGGCTAGCTGCTATGGGTTAGCCATTGATCCACTGACCCCTGTACATATGTCCAGTAGAGACATTTTTTTCATTCTTTTATTCATTAAATTCGATTCCTTCTTTCTTTCATTTTCCTGCTCATTTGACCTCAGATTATGTGCAACTTCCATCCACCCTAGACAGTGCGAGTGCCTCTCTGCTTGTTTGGGTTCAATTTTTGATTGGGAGGGAATTATTCCACGATAACTTAACTGAAACCAATGCGAAAGTTGGGGTTTAAATATATGCTCCCTAATTTTTTGCTCGCCAACTTGGTTTTGGCCAAACTTGGCCTGTCCCTCTTTGTTACTCTAAAAATTTGACAGACCGCTTTCACACCATTAATAGGCCAGAGGCACAAGCTATAGATGCTCGTAACCTTCTTTTGACGAGCAAGTTTTCATTAGCCCCCTTCAATTCTAGTCGTGTCATCCATCCCCTTTTTGAACAACTTCGGCCATCAGTGAAGCGCAGATTGTTTGCAATTGATGCCAATCGTGCTTTCCATTCACTGGATCAGCGAAACACTTCTTCCACTTCTCCTATTTTGGTCACCCCTGTGTCCATTAGGAATCCTTCCTCTCCCGCTCGTGCTAAACAATCTATTCGTCCATCTACTTCTCTACCTGCCAAGGCTACTGCAGCTAAAAGTGCTTGAGCCGCAAACGGCCAATTTCAGCATCTCCCACTTTGGAGGAGGATGATGTGATGATGATGACGACGCTCCCCTCATCGTTAGGAGAAAGGTAATTGAATTCTATTTATTCACAAACATATATTTCTATGTGCTAATGGTTTACTTGAAACTTTTCTATGTGCTAATGGTTTACTTGAATTTCTCTGAAAAGTTCAGCCCCTCCTTTGAAGGCTTTGGTGTTGGCAGCTCCTGCTCCATCATCCTCTGCTGAAGCTGCATCATCCAAATTAGCTGGTGAAAGGACTATGCTTAAAGAGAAACCTTCAGTCCCAGAACCCTCATCACAATCAATGGAAGAGCCACCTTCTTCCCAGAGTGCCGACCCCCCAAACATCGAACCAGAAGGTAATACATTTTTTGATGTTTTAGCTTTGGTTGTGCTATTGGTTTCTGATTTGTTGCTTCTTGAATTCTGCAGAGGCTCCCATGGGTCTGCCCATTGTGGCAAATTCTTCTCGCCCAGAAAAAGGGAAGTCTCCATAGGTGGTGGAGCCAACTGATGATATGCCACTTCCCAAGATTGCTGATGAGGTAACTTTTCGCTTCACTTTCATTTTCGCTTCGTTTATTGTAGTGAAAGCCCTCAACGTTGGCATTTTTCTTTGCAGGGTGCTGATGACATTGTGCGTTCCATCCAAGACTTGTTCACTTCCTGGGGGTAAGTTAAGACGTCTCGCCCTACTTCAACTGGTCGTCCTTCTGCTTCTTCAGAGGAAGATATGAAGTTCCTCAAACAATCGATATTTGAGTATGTGTCTTTTACGGACATGGACATCGGTCAGGCTAGTGCTACTAAACATAAGGATAAGCTTGAGCTATTGAGTGCGAAGTTGGCGCAAGCACTGACACTTCCGTCGCTCAATATCTCTGCTGATTTTAAAGCGACGTTGAAGGTTGTCCACTCCAACATCCTCTCTTTGTTGGCCAAAAATGTTGAATTGAAGGCCAGGAGTACTCAATATCTTCGCACTGCATCTGAAAGAGAGTCTTTGCTTCTAGAGATTAACAAAGCCGAGGACGAATTGAAAGAAATCTCTTCCGAAGTTATGATCGAAGACTCTCTGATGACAAGTTTGGCTGGAGAGATGAAGTAGCTTCAAGCAAGGATGGACGACTGTAAGGAGAGAATAGCTACTAAAAAGCGTAATGCTTCCCAAGGAATTGAGCGAACCAAGTCCTTGGTCGAGCAGTACAAAAAGCTGGAGGTTGATGACGATTTTGTAGCTGAATTAAATGTCAATTCTTCTCAGCAGAGCAAGGATTGGGGGAGACTTAGGGAAAGAATTCGATCGGCCTGGGGTGAATTGTAATTAAGACATCTAATGCCTTAAATTTTCCTTTTCTAACTTCGTACTAACTGCCATTGCTGAATTTGAATGTAATAGCAGCCATGATCATTAATGAACGACTATTTTGACTACTTGCGTGCTAATTGACGTTGTCCTTAATCGTCAACCTCCCAAGCATTTAACTGCTTTATGCTAAGATTCATGTACATTCTCTCTTGGTATTTCTGTCTCTTTTTTCAAGACTTTGGGCCACTTGACTCCAATTACTATGCATGAATGCGGCCGTTCATATTCTGTCTCTTCACCTTCACGCCCCTATAAATGCACGTATATTTCGCACTTTTCATTTTCATTTTCATTTCCATTCTTTCCTTCAAAGACTAATTTACTGCTATCGTTTGGCATTTCAACAATCGATCCAAAATTTTTGTCTTCCATAGAAATGGATCATTTGATCCGTCCATTTTGCTATCTGTTTTGATATCACCTTTGGTATGGGAGATATAGGAAATATTCTTTGGCCAGCGAAGTTCTTCCCATCGTCTCTATGTTCTTTACAAGGAGTTCAATGATGGAAGGCAATTTTTGAGGATGCCTGTCAAGCTACCTTGCTTGCTGAGAGTGTTTCTCAGTCTCCTTGCCCATTATTACATCAATGCGATTAGGTAGGCGATGTGAGGGTGCTTTTCTTCCCTTTTGCTTGCTAAGAGTGCTTCTCGGCCTCTCTGCCTACCTTTGCAGCAGTGCGATCAGGATGGCAATCAAGGCCAGTTCACCCTCTTACTTGGCGATCGACCGAGAAATTAGTTTGCTCTCAATTGTAGCTTATAGAGCATTTAATATTTTATACCTCACAATTTGTAATGTATATTTGATAATAAAGGGATTTATTTTGAACGTATTTCGTTCTGGCCCATTTTATATACGATCGTTCAACGTGATTTGATTACGCTTTTATTTGTTCACTTTCCCATAATGAAGGAACATATTTTTTTAAATATTTGCCATTAATCAATCTCATGTGCTTGGTGCCATCTAAATCTTCTAAATGATATGCTCCACTAGACAACACACTACTTACTTTATATGGCCCTTCCCAATTGGGGGACCACTTGCCATATTTTGGATCCTTGTTATCCAAAGGGAGTATTATTTTTCAAATCAATTCGCCCAGGCTAAATGACTTGGCTATAACTTTTTTATTATAAAATTTAGCCATCCTTTGTTTTTGAACTTGCAATCTATCTAGGATGTCCAACTTTAATTCATCCAATTCCAATAAGTTTTGAACTAGTGATTCGGTATACTCATCATCACTTAAATTATGTTGCAAACACACTCTGATCGATTGCACGTTGATTTCCATAGGCAAAACGGCCTCCTGTCCTTGGAAAGGAGTAATTTTGGTACTTGATCGAGGCGACGTCTTATAAGCCCATAAGGCCTTGTTTAAACATTCATGCCAATTTCTGGCATTTTCATCTATCATTTTCCTTATGATATTTTTTAGAATCTTATTAGAAGATTCTGCTTGTCCGTTGGATTGAGCGTAATACGGTGTGGAGTTCACTACTTTAACTCCAAACTCGCTCAAGAATTTATTCACTTGATCTCCATTTAAAGAAGTTCCGTGATCTACCATCAAAGTTTGTGGAATCCCAAATCTATAAATAATATGATCACGGATAAATTCTATGATACTCTTTTGGGTGATTTCTTTTAAAGGTATCTCTTCTACCTATTTAGTGAAAAAATCAGTTGCAACTATAACAAAGGTATGTTGTTTGGACGATGGGGGATAAATCTTCCCTATTAGGTCTATCGCCCAACCCTTGAACGACCAAGATTTGATAATAGGTGCCATCTCTCTTGCTGGCACCCTTTGTATTGGACCATGCTTTTGGCATGCTAGACAACTCTTTGCATATTGAACACATGATTCTCCCATTTTGGGCTAAAAATATCCATTCCTAATAATTAACCATCTCATCCTTTGGCCACCTTGATGGGCTCTACATATCCCTTCGTGCACCTCAGCCATGATTATCCTGGCTTCTTGCAAACTTACACATTTTAGCAATATACCATCAGAGCGTTTCTTAAACAACTCTTCATCTATTAGTGTATAGTTTAGCAAACGCAACTTCATTTTTCTACTATCTCCTTTATTAGGTTCTTTAAGGAACCTTTTAATCCCTGTCCTCCAATCTATTGTATCTCCATCTTGTATGCAATGAATTTCAATCATTCTCGTCCTTCTTTGGACTACAAGCAATATTACTCCATATTCATATGTAGATTTCAAATTTAAAACCTTTGAATACCCTGTGGCCATCTGGGCCAACTCATTTGCTACATCATTATATATCCTATTAACACATTGAAACTCTACTTGGTCGAATTCTTCCAACAACTCTTGGGCGATTTCATATTGACTTATAATGGAATCACTTTGACACTTAAAATCACCAATCAATTGGTGAATTACCAATTGAGAATCACCTCTAACGATCACATTCTTTACTTCCATATCTATCATTAATTCTAGGCCCACGATTAAGCCTCATATTCGGTTTGATTGTTGGTGCACATCCTATCCAAAGTGAATGCGAACTTGTAACAAATTTCTAAAGGATTTATCAATGCTACTTCTACTCCTATACTTTTAGAGGTTTTTGACCCATCGAAATACAAAACCCAAGATTTTAATTCGAATGAATTGATTTCTAATTCAATTTTTTCAAGCATGTCAACGCATAGATGATCGGCCAGAAAGTTAGCCAAAACCTGATTTTTGATTGTCTTTTGGGGTATATATTGTATTTCAAATTCAGATAATGCTAACGTCCAAAGGCCTACCCTTTGGTGTAAAATAGGGCGAGAGAACATATACTTAACCAAATTTACTCTAGAAATCAAAAAAATGGTTACGGGCCGTAAATAAGCCCTCAATTTCGTACACGTGAAATACAATGCAAGACATAATTTTTCAATGGCAGAGTAATTACATTCACATTTTGTTAACCGTCTACTCAAGTAGTAAATCGTCATTTCTTCACCAAATTGGTCTTCTTGCGTAACCATTCCAGCTATTGATTCTTGTTCAGCCGATACATACACTTTCATTGGCCGTCCTTGGATTGATGACACCAGCACTGATGGACTTGATAAATATGTCTCTAGGCTTTCAAAAGCCTTTTGATGCTCTTCTTTTCAGACGAATTCATCCTATTTTTCAACTTTAAAAGTGACGAAAAAGCTTTAGTTCGCCCTGCACAGTTAGAAATAAAGCGTCTTAAAAAATTTACTTGGCCTAGAAACTTTTGCAATTCTTTTTTATTGCTAGGTGATTTGGCCTCTAAAATAGCCTTCACTTTATTTTTATCAAATTCAATCCCCCTTTTGTGTACTAAAAAACCAAGGAAGTTTCTTGCATTAACACGAAATGCACATTTCAAGGGATTCAATTTTAGTTTATATTGCCTCATTCGCTCAAATGAACATCTCAATTGTTCAAAATGGTCCTCTTCTTTAATAGATTTGACCACTATATCATCTACATACACCTCAACAAACTTGCCTATCATATCATGAAAAATCAAGTTCATTTCCCTATGATAAGTTGCTCCTACATTTTTTAGACCAAATGACATAACTACCCATTCAAAATATCCTAGAGATCCAGGGCACCTAAAGGCAGTTTTATGTATATCTTCCTCAACTATATAGATTTGATTGTATCCTGAATACCCATCCATGAAGGAATATATTACGTGTCTGGCAGTCGAGTCTACTAAAGAATCTACCGTAGGCATTGAATATTTATCTTTGGGTGTGGCTATGTTTAAATTCCTAAAATCTATGCACACCCTTAATTACCATTCTTTTTTAGCATTGGCACGATATTGGACAGCCATTCGACATATCTGGTTGTTCTAATGAAGCCTGCTTTTAATAATCGCTCTATTTATTTCTTAATCTCAGGGAGTACATTAGGAGCAAAACGCTTAAGAGGTTGTTTATGAGGTTTAAAAGTTGGTAATCTATGTTCCACCAAACCTCTATCTAAATAGGCATATGTTCATATTCCCAAGCAAAACAATCCTTATATTCCTTTAATAAAGCGATTAATTTATCGCTAACCTCTTGATCGAGCATCTGGCTGACGAATATTGGGCGATCTTCTCCTTCATTGTCAATATTCACTTTAATTAGAGGGTCTTGTGCTTGAGCGTATCCACGCTTGGTGATCCTCATTACTTCATCGTCCAATTCCCTTAGAGCCACTTCTTCTTTTAAACAATCCACCTTGTTGACTTCTCGGCCAATATTTTGTTCCAACTCGAACTCTACCTATTTGTCTCTCAATGCTTCCAAGGCTGCTTCTTCTTTCATCTTGTTCTTACATTCTTTATTGAAAGATATTAATTTGGCTTTGAAGGCCTGAACATCGACCATTTGCCTTTGTTGCTTACAACTCATTTAAAACTCCTTGATTACTCTTTTGCCAATTATTGGCTTTTCTAGGGCCACTATGTTTGGCCTCATTTGACTGAACATTTCAGTGAGTGCATCTACCGAAAACGGCTCTTCACTCTATGCAAGAATTTGAGTTTCTTCTCCATCTTGGACTACTCTGACAGGTCCATAATTTTCTTCGTACATGAACCTTTCCACTGAGTTTGCTTCTACGACAAAAGGCTTATGATCGGCCTGCACCACTTCTCCTTCACCCTTGTCATTCCAAAAAACCAGGCATTGATGGAGCGATGAGGGTATACAGTGACTTCCATGTATCCAATCTCTTCCCAATAACACATTGTAACTAGTAGGACCATCTATTACAAAGAAGATTGTGGTCCTAGTAGTTGTCCCTATAGTTATGTCCAATGGCATAACCCCTTTAACTGAAATTGCTCCTCCATTGAAACTTGTAAGGATGACTTCCGTTGGAATCATATCACTTTCTGTCTTTGCAAATTTCCTCATCATCCTAGATGGAATGGTGTTTATAGCTACTCCATTATCAACAAGTACTTTTGCCACAGGTATGCCATCAACTAAAGCTTTAACGTATAATGGCCTCAAGTGTTTAGTTAACTTCATGGCTGGTCTCTTGAAAATAACCTTTTCGGCAACATCTATTTTCACATCCTGTTTGTCCTCTGTCGGGTTATCCTTTTGAGACAAGTTAACGTGCAGTATGTCGCACTGAGCTTCTGCTTCCTGAATTTCCTTTTTACTGTTTTCTAATGCTTCTTCTTCGATTACCCAACCTGTGGGAGGAGGCATTATTCTTGGAGGTGATCCATACTTTTCAGAGCGAGGAACTCTCTTTTTCCTTTTGGGCGTCCCATATAGCACGTAATAATCGAAAGAACGCCCAGACGGTTCCCCCAACAAGTCCACTTCATGAACCCCCTCTCGATGTAGTTGCTTCAACAGAGTATTGTACGCTACCCCTCTCTTTCTTCTTTCTAGTTCCAGATCAATTTTCTCTTCGATGTCCGTCATACCATCATTCCCTTCATTATTGTAGGCCCCTCTAGAAGTTTGGCCTTTTTCACATTCCAGCACACATGCTTCTTCTTTGTTATCCTCCCTTTCGTCTTCTTCTTCTTTCTCTTTGTTCTTGAACTCATTGGCTAGTAAGTAATTATTAGCCATGACAGGAGGTAACGTACCGAACTGAATAGTAAGGAGCTGATCTGGATCTTCTCCATCTCTTCTGTCTCGCTCAAACTTCGATCTCCCAGAAGAAGTTTCTGGCAATTCTTTCATTGATTCACCTGTACCAGTCTCTTCACTGTCTTTGAGAACATTTTGATTGGCTACCTCGAGCAGTTTAGGTGTTTTAGGATGTGACATTCCCTGTTGTTGCCTCATCATTCGTCCATAGTTCCGTTGAAAACGTCTTTGTTGGATTCTAGTCATCTCGTTGAAGGGTATCACCTTTCCTGCGTTATACTGGAACGAATACCATACATTCGGTTGGCGAGGTTGTGGCCTGAACGTTCTCCGATTATTTACTGGCCTGAACTGCCTCTCAAAAGGCGGTCCCCTATAGAATGATGTACCTCGCCCTCTACCAAGTTGAGCTTTTGGGAAAAAACTGGGGCGATGGTGATGCTGCCATATCCCTAGTTTCTCTGTATTTGCACTTACTTCTCTTTTGCATCTTGCACACAGGACGTCTTCATCCTTTTTGGACTCCTTCCCTTTGATACATTCAAAGACACTGGGATGTGGCACATGGTCCTCTTCCCCGTCATCTATAACCAACTTGAATTTTGGCAACTTGTTTTTGAAACCAGTCGTCACTATGTTCACCCCAAGTGGCTGTGGAAAAGGGTTTTCATCCACTGCCATTTTCTTCTTATCCTCAAACGTAATTCGTCCTGATTCAATGGCATCCTGTAATATATGGCAAAAAACCAAACAGTTGTTAGTCAAATATGATCATGCATTATGCCACTTACAATATTTTTTACCCTTAACTTGTTCAGGGCTTGGCAATTTATGTTTATCGTTCAGCTTTATCTGTTCATTCTTATATAGTTTGTCAAATATAAGATCAGCTTTAGTTACATCGAACGAGAACATTCTAGTCTTTTTGTTTTCATCTTTTATAGGCTCATCCTTGCCCGACGGTCTAGACTTAGCCATTATAAGACAAGTATACGTATCTCCTTTAATCAATTCGGCCAAACACATTTCGGCTTAATCTTAATATTCGTCATTAATGGCATGAACATCAAAATTTGGGTCTCTATAATAAGTCCCCTTGCTAGAATTTTTCATTTGCTCTTCTTCTTTTATTAATCGTTCATACCTAATCACGTTTGCGCTCAATTGAAAAAGATCAGAAAATTCCTTGTCTTGGAATTTCTTTTTCAAATCAAAGCTTAGACAATTTTGAGCGATTTTGACAAACTCCTTTTCTGGTAGAGGTACAAAACATTTACTTCTTGCTGTCTTGAACTTTTGAAGGAAACTTTCTGCCAATTCGTTTGACATTTGACGCAGACTTGCCAAATCGGCCAAAGTAACTTTAGACTCAGTTTTATAAAACTGAGCATGGAACAATTGCTCCAGTTGTTGCCATGTTTGAACAGAGTTCGCTGGCAAATTGATGAACCAGGAGAAAGCTATTCCTGTTAATGAACTAGGGAACAACCTCATTTTATGGTAGTTTGTTACTTCACCACTTTGCAGTGTGAATCGCCCTATGTGTTCTAGGGTAGACACCTCTCCTAAATCGGTAAATAGTGAGAATTCTGGTACTTTATACCCTCTAGGCCATGGATACGCTTGGTCTACCCAATCAGGATATGGCTTTGTGTAAGTTGGCCTAATGACAGGACGTATTTCAAAAGCCATCTGATCCTGTATTATTTACATAATTTGATTCCTCAACATGACGTTGGGGTCATATGGAATTCCTACAGGTTTGTTGATCGGTTGATTTGCGTGAGGCCTGATATTTGGTCCCTGGTTGGCAACAAAGTTGCCTTGATTTGGGTTATTGTTACCATTAGCCTGAATATTTATTCCATCATTAACACGTGGAGCATTTTGTCCATTATTTAGGATATTATCTCTTACATTTAGGTTACCCCCCAAGTTAGCTGTACCATTACCACTATTCTGATTTGGCATTACACCATCCCCTGGTTTGAAGTAGAGGGACGAAAAGGTAGTTCTATCCCTTGATTTGGACTTAGGATTGGGGGACTATGTACCACAATTGTCCTAGCTTGAAAGTGATTTGCAAGAGGCACAACTAGCTGACAAATTTGGCCTACTAACTTATTCATTATTTCATTCAAAGTATTCAGTTGTTTGGCCATATTGTCATAATGTGCATTCCCATTCTGGGTAAATCTTTCCATATTATGAATATTTCGTAGATTTATCTATTCAACGACATCTTGTGTTAGTTCTTCAAGTAATGCACGCATGGTTTGAGGACTCAACTCTGTCATTGGTTCGTAACGACTGTGACTGCTCTGACTCTGTCCCTCTGTTCGTGGAGAGCTATGCTGCTCCTCATATTGCTCGATCACAGACTGGACTCCTCCCTGACTTGCTGCTTCCTTATCAGATTTGTGAGGCATATTGTTTCACCTTTTGTATCTTCAACACCAAACACCAAGTTCCCACTGGGCGTGCCAAATTGTTTCGCGCGAGTAGTCGCTAACAATTAAAAATGGATCAGATGATTGTGTAAGGAACAAATCTCTTGAGACAAAGTCCTAAAAATGGGTATTTTATTGACGATGATTTACAATTGGAACTAAACAGAATGCCTCCAAGGGGCGCAAGCACACGAGTACTAAAAGAAATGTTTAAATTTAAATTAAGAAATTGAAATTACATATTCTCTGTTTGAGAGTGTTTGATTCAGGTCTTTTTTTCTCTCTATGTCTTCTCATTCTTTTATATTCCCTTGATGATTTCTTCGTGACAAACCGCTTGGAAACTGCTTGACTGCTTTATAACTACCCACTTTCTTTATAGTGGCTAACTTGTCGTTGAACTGCCGTCTCTAATTGTTGCCACTACTCTTTGTCGTTCAACCGCCTTCAATTGGGTTCCTTGAATCGTGGAATGTGATAAGGTTACTCAATAACTGCTTCAATAACTACATTTCTGGATAACCATAACATTTTATGTTTGCTAAGATCCTGGGCGATTTGAAAGTATGGGCGAGAACATGGTCATCGCTCTGGGCGACTGTAAGGCACTCCATTCGCTCAGATCTTGGGCATCTTGCAAACTTGGGCGATGATGTTACTGTGTTCATGGGCTTCCACTACATTCATTAATAACCATGTCTGGGCCTTTATCTGAATTGCCCAATTGGGCTTCATTCCTTGGGCTATTCGATTTGGGCCGCACTTTTAATGTGTCAACAACATACAACAAATAAAAATGGAAGAAACAAACATTTCTTCACCCCCATAATCCAGCAACAATTACATAGGCGAACACCTCCAGGAATGAAGAGTTGGAGACCTTGACAAAAGTCATACTTGAAAGACTGTCACTTGTCCATTTGGATGTAAACCAATCTAGTGAAAATGGGTTTATTCAATTAAACAAATATCTTTAGTTTACCTTAAAACTTTGTCAACTTGCACTTGAAAATTGATGGGAACCTTAGATCAATTATCACGAGACATCTACTTCTTTAGACAAAATGACCACTACAAACTTCGTCAGTTCACAAGCATGGCTGGCGAATTTTCCAAATGTCCACTAAAATTTCATTTTTATATATGGACATTCTAAAGAAATCTACGTGAACCTTCCTCCCGAAGTAAACTATGATTCAATATCTATTATATGTCATTCTTATTGAACTATATTATCTAAAAGTTAAACAGTTAGAGAAATCTCATAAATTTATTTATTTAAAACTGTGTTTACCTAGTTCAAATTTAAAATTTTACTCACTCTTTACGGCTTGGACAAGCTCCACATATTAGGCCAAATATTGTACACAAGTCAAGCTTTAAGTAGAGTTGTTCTCTAATAACTGGCAGGAATGTTGAGAAATTATTTAATTAGTCATGTAGGCTGACATATGTAATTAATTGTGTATAAAGGTTATCTTAAAGTAAAGCCCATAATTAAAATAATCTAATAAAGAATGAAGTAATTGGACTTAGGGCATCTAAATAAAGTGTAGGTCGAATTGTATATGTAGAGATCATATTCATTTAAAATTATATTTTATGATGAGCGAAATATATATGAAAACTATATATAAGATTATAGTCTCCAATGCATATGCAACTTCTCATTCTTTGTGCATATGCAACTTTTTATTCTTTGTGTCATCTCATCAACACAAGAATAGAAGAGAAGACATACTAAAGAAGAAGATGTAAAAATCCACAATCAAAATAGACAATCTATAATCAAGAAGAATGAATTCAAGAATTAAGACTATGGATCAAGAAGCAAAATCAAGATCAAGAACTCAATAATTGAAATAGTTAATATTCAAGATTCAAGATCCAGAATTAAGATCAAATATTAAAGAAACATTCCCAAAGAATTAAGATATATTCAGTAATTTATAATTCTCTTGGTGATTTGACATCAAGGATTTTGGCAATAAAGTAATTAGGTTTTTAAGTTTTTGATATTTAGAGTTCCATAAAATTCTAACAAGGAATACTCATCTTGAACGGAAACCAATTCTTGAAGCATGATTAGTGCAAGGTCATCTTTTGCATTGACTTGGTCCTTCATTGATCGTTTACTTATTTATTATTCAGTACAAATTAAAATTTGATGTCTTGAACACTGCAAGATTTTCCACCATTGTTGTTACTGATGTATAAGCTTAAGTTTTACAGATTGGCCTATTAGTTCATGGCCTCTTATCAGGATCATTATAAGTTTGTTGACTTCTGCATTTAGCACAAAATAATCCCAATTTGTAAATAAAAACTTGTTCTAATGTTCCACCATATACTTGAACTAAGGCATAATATCAAGGGTTAATTGCAGCAGAGGCTCTAAACCTTTCAAACACTTGTCCATTTTTCTTTAACCTTTTGCAGCCGACATCCCTTACCTTTCAAATCAGAGCAGCTGATGCTCAAATGAATGGATTCCATCCATATTTCTGCTAGTTGACCAAAAAATTGAATTCGACCATTTTTTTATAATCAAGAGGGTAAAATAGAAATCTTATGTTTATGACATTAAACGAGTAAAATAATTATGTGAACAACTGAAAAAAGAAAATAATTATCATCATCTTCTTCACCTATGTCCTCACCCCACCCCTAACCCCAAAGTCAAAATCACAAACAGTACCACAGAACACCCAACATCACCGGTAGCAACCCCCTCCTCAAACTGTCCAATATAAGATTACTCTTTTACCCTCTTGAAATTATTAAAAAATGGTCAAACTCAATTTTTCGGCCTACTAATAGAAATATGGATGGAATCCATCCATTTGGGCCTCAGCTACTATGGTTAGAAAGGTAAGGAATGAAAGCTGCAACAATTGAATGGTTGGAAAAAGTCTACAAGCATTTGAAAGGTTTGGGGCTTTTACTGCAACTATCCATAATTAATTTGCTTTCAATTTGTGCCCCCAACACATAGACAATGTGGTTAAAAAAGAATAAGCGTTGGTCAATTTTTATAGGAAAACACAAATAGAAAAGAAGAACTCCAATGGACCAAAATTTTTAGAAAATTACCTAAAATTATGTTTTTTATGTTTTAGTTTCATTAATCAGGCATCAGCTGTTTTGCTTTCAAAAAATCAAGTGATCACATGAATGTATATACTTACGTTACAGTTAGATAATGGTCAAAATCATAGGAGCTCACATGTCACATTTACATAATATAACATGTTATAAACACACAAATTCATAGCTGTAAATTCTTGGGTATAAAGGTCATAGTAAAACAAACTAAGCCACAATCCACACAAACAAATAAGATGTTACATATAGATTAGGTCACAATCACAATTTATCTGTAACAACCAAAGACTGTCCAAACCACTATATATATGTATTTGCTTTCTTACCCTTCATGAAACTTACCTTTCACTTAAAATCTTCTTTTGTATAAATAATCTATGTCGAACTCACTCATACCATGACAATTCTAATAAGAGTGGGCCCAGTCACGAGGCAAGGCCAATGAGACCTGTGCCTCAGGCCCAAGACTTAGGGGGCCTAATTTTGGCCTAGAATTTTTTTTTTCTTTTTTTCAAAACAAGGCCAGACAGCCCAAACCCAACTATCCAACAACAACAGCCCTCAATCTATTTACCTAACCCAACTTATATATCCAATTGTCCATAATTTATTTACCCAAAATTCAATCCCAAAATTCCCAAATATGAAATTCAATCCCAGGGCCTGCTTGTCGGTTGAAGCCTCATCTACGTGACTCCGGTCAGTCCACCTGCGCCCATTCGTCGCCGACTGCTCCGTACGCCAGTTCGCCTTTGCTTCCAAGAACTTCTTATCTAGTTGTCTCCTTTCTTCGGTTTGTTTCTAAACTTTTCCCATTGATTTCATAAATTTTATCAACTGGGTTGTCTTTATCATAATTTATATATATGTGATTGTTAGATCTATAGAATCTCGTAGATTTGATTTTCGATTGATAAAAGACTTTGGTTCCTAATGGTAAGTATTAGTTTTTATGCTCATAGTCTCATCCCTCCCCCTTCCAAACCTGATGCGAACATTGTAGCAATGGAAACTACGAAACCCACAACGAGATTGATGCGGAACCCAAGAACGTCAACACTAACCCGATTTTGAATCTTGAACCCAAGAATTGAACCAAGAAACCCTAGATTAACGAAGAACCTAAAACCCCTTGATTACAATTGAAAGAACCCACAATCCGATTGATTAGAACGCCACAAGAAGTTGATTCTTGATAAGTTCCAAGATTGTTCAAGAAGAACAATAAATTGAAAGAATAAATTTCTCTCTCTATAATATTAATTCAAAAGTCAAAAGTTCAAAAGTTGTTACAATGAAAAGTAATCCCCTATTTATACTAATGAATAAAAACGTCCAAAACCATCAAATTATGGTAATAATTTGATTTCATAAGAATTCTATCGAAATTAGGAAATTCGGCCAAAAATAGAAAATTCGCCAATTTTTTTGGCTTGTGCGGCCGCATGGTGTAAATCCATGCGATCGCATGGTTCAATAGGAATTAGCCTTTTGGTTTTCGGTATGGATGTGTGCAGCCGCATGGAGTTTTGCCTATGCAGCCGCATGGTGTTCTCTTCAGCCTCCGCTTTCGTCGCTTGATAACAAATTGATCCAAGTTGATTTGACCTTCGACCCGAACATGAAAGTTGCTCCATTTTGAGTCCCTAACATGGTTCCATCAATGGTTTCTTGAACGAGCAATCCCATCGCTTGTTTTACTTGCTTTGCCCTTGATCGCGTCATTGGTTCGCCATCGACTATCAACGGGTCTCGTCTCACACTTGCCTTCGTCGGGCTCGACTCCTGGATCATATCATCCCCTCCCTCTTCAAAAAGATTCGTCCTCGAATCTGAACCTACATCAAATAGAGAGAGATCAGATACATTAAAAGTAGCTGAAACATTATACTCACCAGGTAAATCCACTTTGTATGCATTGATATTGATCCTCTCGATGATTTGAAACGGTCCATCGCCTCGTGGTTGCAATTTTGACTTCCTCTGTTCTGGAAAACTCTCTTTTCTGAAATGCACCCAGACCCAATCTCCAGGCTCAAATGTAACACGTCTTCTTCCTTTATTTGTTTTTGATGCAATCAGCTTTCCTTTCTCTTCGATCTGCATCCTGTCCTTTTCATGGAGTGTTTTCACCATCTCGGCTTTTTGTTTCCCATCCAAGCTACCTCGTTCATGCACAGGCAAAGGCATTAAATCCATAGGTGTTAGTGGATTAAAACCATAAACAATTTCAAAAGGAGAAAATGAAGTAGTAGAATATGTAGCTCGATTATATGCAAACTCTATAAACGGTAAACACTCTTCCCATGATTTCAGATTTTTATTGATAACTGTCCTAAGTAGTTGAGTCATAGTTCGATTAACTACCTCAGTTTGTCCATCTGTCTGTGGGTGACAAGTTGTAAAAAATAATAACTTAGTTCCTAACTTACTCCACAGAACACACCAAAAATGACTCAAAAACTTCACGTCCCTATCAGACACTATACTTTTAAGTACTCCATGTAAACGTACTATTTCCCTAAAGAATAAGTCTGCAATATTAGTAGCATCATCAGTTTTATGACACGGTATAAAGTGCGCCATCTTACTAAACCGATCGACCACTACAAATATTGAATCCCGACTCCTTTTTGTCCTAGGCAAACCTAACACAAAGTCCATAGATATGTCTACCCAAGGTTCACTAGGTACAGGCAATGGAGTATACAAACCATGGGGATGAACCTTAGACTTAGCCTTTTTACAAGTTATGCACTTTCCACATATTTGTTCTACGTCATGTCGCATTTTTGGCCAATAAAAATATTCCCCTAACATGTCTAAAGTCTTTTGAACCCCGAAGTGTCCCATTAAACCATCCCCATGTGCTTCCCTTACCAATAATTCACGCAAAGAACAACTAGGAATGCACAACTTATCTTCCCTAAACAAATATCCTTCATGCCTATAGAATTTATCAAATGCACCTTTGTCACATGAAGCATAAATACTAGAAAAATCACAATCAGATTCATACATGCCCTTAATATGCTCGAAACCAAGTAATTTAGTACTTAATGAATTTAAAAGCACGTACCTTCGAGACAACGTATCAGCAACTATATTTTCGTTACCTTGTTTGTACTTGATGACGTAGGGAAATGTCTCGATAAACTCCACCCATCTCGCATGTCTTTTGTTCAACTTACCTTGACCTCGCAAATGTTTTAAAGATTCATGATCGGTATGTATCACGAATTCCTTTGGCTATAAGTAGTGCTGCCAAGTCTCCAATGCTCGAACAAGTGAATACAGCTCCTTGTCATATGTCGGATAATTCAATGCTACCCCACTCAACTTTTCGCTAAAATAAGCAATAGGTCTCCTTTCCTGCATAAACACTACTCCTATACCTATTCCTGATACATCACACTCAATCTCGAATGTTTTATCAAAATTTGGTAATGCCAAAACAGGTGCTTTACATAGCTTATCCTTAATGGTGTTAAATGAAATTTCTTGAGATTCTCCCTAATGAAAACCTACACTCTTCTTTACTATTTTAGTCAACGGTGTGGTGATGGTGCTAAAATCTCTTACAAATCGCCTATAAAAACTAGCCAATCCATGAAAGCTCCTAACTTTAGTTATAGTCTTAGGTGTTGGCCATTCTTTAATAGCTTTTATCTTTTCTTCATCGACTTC
Source organism: Olea europaea var. sylvestris (assembly GCF_002742605.1). NCBI lineage: Eukaryota > Viridiplantae > Streptophyta > Magnoliopsida > Lamiales > Oleaceae > Olea > Olea europaea. Next base: position 5,084,982 of record NC_036239.1, read on the forward strand.
CACCCCGTTAGCACTAACCACAAATCCTAGGAAAACAACTTTATCCATGCAAAATGTGCACTTTTTGAAATTAGCATATAGTTGTTCCTTTCGCAACACAACAAGCACACAATTTAAATGTTCTAAATGCTCATCTAGATTTTTGCTATAGATTAAGATGTAATCAAAATAAACTACAACAAATATCCCAATAAAAGCATGCAAAACATGGTTTATTAAAGCATAAAAGTGCTCGGTTACCCACTCTTAAGATCAATCTTACTAAAAATGCAAGCACCATGCAACTCATCAAGCATATCATCTAGCCTAGGTATTGGGTGACGATACTTTACCGTGATATTGTTGATAGCTCGGCAATCCACGCACATTCTCCAAGTCCCGTTCATCTTAGGCACCAGCAAAATAGGTACAGCACATGGACTCGTGCTCTTCCTGACATAACCTTTGCTCATCAACTCCTCCACTTACTTTTGAAGCTCCTCCGTCTCCTCGGGATTGCTTCGGTAAGCTGGTCGATTCGGTATGACAGCTCTGGGTACAAAGTCAATCTGGTGCTCGATGCCTCTGATTAGTGACAATCCACTTGGCATCTCCTCAAGAAACACATCGTCGAACTCCTGCAATTAAGACTTAACCAAACTAGGGAGGGATGTGTTAGAATCCTCAAAATTAAGGAGGGATTCCTTGTATACTAACAATATCATTTGCCTATTATCGCTCATAGCCTTTTTCAACTCACTCTCTTTTGCATAGAAGTTGACCTTTGGCTTTTCTCTCCGCTCAACTGACTCTTTTTTTCTCCTCTCAACTGATTCTTTTTCTCTCCGCTCATGTGGCTTCTTTCTCTTTTCTCCACTCTCAGCCACCTCACTATTTTCTCTCTTATTGATGGTTTCACTATTGCCTCTCCTTTTTCCTGACTCTCTTATTCTCTCGTCTTCCTCACTTTTCATCTTGATTTGATCTTCATACACTTGTGCCAGTGTTAATGGCGCAAGAATAATAGTCTTTCCATCCTTGACAAAGCTATAACGATTCCTATAACCATCATGTGTGACCCTGCTGTCATATTGTCATGGTCTTCCTAACAAGATAAAACCCACATGCATAGGCACCACATCACATACTACTTTGTCACTATAACTCCCAATTGAGAAATTAATTAAAACTCTTTTATTCACCCTAACTTCCCCACTTTCATTCAACCACTGCAACTTATAAGGCTTAGGGTGTCTTAACAATGATAGTCCTAATTTCTCAACTAAAGTTGTACTAGCTATATTCGTGCAACTCCCACCATCAATAATCATACTACATACCTTATCGTTGACGTAACAACGTGTGTGGAATATATTTTCTCGCTGCTGCTCCGAATCATCCACTTTGACTTGAGTGTTAAGAGCTCTCCTTGACACCAACGATTCCCCAACAGCAAACTCCAATTTTTCTTCTTTTTCAACGTCCTCCAATGTAGGCATGTCTTCAAACTCTCCTTCACTTTCACTCACCACCTCTCCATTATCCAACAAAATCATTACCCGTTTATTTGGGTGTTGAGAAGCAATGTGCCCTGACCCCAAGCATCTGAAACACTTGATGTCTCGATTCCTTGATGGTTGTGAATCTGTTTTGGGTGCTGTTTTGCTAGCGCTTTCTTCTTTCCCTTTCTTCCACTCATTCCTACCTTTAAGTACAGCTTTATCACCTTTGTTGTTGTTGTTCCACCCTGGCTTCCAAGATGGATTAACACTCGAAGTTCCTAACGGCTGCCTAGCTGCACTTTCCTCTTCAACTGTCTCTCTACCTTCATAGCCACATGCAACATGTCTTCCAACTCCACATAATGTTGCAACTCCACTACATTGACAATTTTCCTATTCAACCCATTCAAGAATCGAGCCATGGTAGCCTCCCGATCCTCCACCACATTGGCCCTAATCATGAGTATTTCCATCTCCTTACGATAGTCCTATACACTTTTCGACCTTTGATATAGACCTTGCAGTTTTTGATGGATTTCTCGGTAATAGTGGCTAAGAACAAACCTATTTCTCATCAATGATTTCAATACCTCCCAAGTGCTGATTGGTCTTCCCCCACTCCTATTTTGTGAAGTAATCACTTGATCCCACCATGAAATCGCATAGTCACTGAACTCCAAAACTGCTAACTTCACATTTTTCTCCTCCGAGTAGTTATAACACTCGAAGATCATTTCAACCTTCCTTTTCCACTCCAGGTATGCCTCGGGATCACTCATTCCTTTGAATGAAGGAACTGTCATTTTTATATTTCCCAAGTTTTCATCCAACTCCTCCTCGCAATCATTCCGACCCCGTCTGTCGAACCTATCGCCTCTATTCCTCATCCTTCCCATCTTAACACCGTGAAATTCATCTTCGCCCATGTCACTCCCATATCTATACTCCTCTCGCCTTTCCCTCCTAGGCTCCCATCTATCCGGTCATCTGGCATTGGGTACATCCACTCGATGCCCCGACTAAGATTAGCCACCGATGTATCTAATCTATTCATCCAAGCCTCCTGCTTCTCCAACCTATCTCTCGCATCTCCAAACGCCATCTCAAACCTTTGCACTAAATCCTCCGATGCATTGCTATTATTGCCTTGTCGGCTTGAGTTTGATTCTGCCCTTTCTGACATCCTAACACTAAAATTTTATTTTACTGCCTCACCAAAATTCACTCGGAACACACACAAGAGCTTTTACCCTCTATTAAGCTCACCTCTCTACCTTTTACCACTCAGTTCTTTCAACAATTGCTTCTAGGAACAATCAATCAATCAATTCGTGTAGAATTCCCCAAACCGGATGTGACTCAATAATTGTAACAAAGGATTCAAAGAAAACTTTTAAAACTTGATTTGAATTGAAGGAATGGAATGATTCAATGTATCCAAGTAATTTAGAAACGATAATGAATAATAAAAGTTGGTATTTGACGGATCAATAATATTTAACAAGTTTTTTTACTGTACGGATGAACAGTACCGTACGGATGAACAATAATTTTTTTTAGATCCGGAAATCAATAACAAAACCAACAAAGAAAATGAAAACTGATTTGGGCGAAAATTGAGCCCAGAAACAGAATTTGAAGATTTTTGATGAAACTTTTGGATTAAAGAATCAAGAAAACCTTCTGGACACAATAACACAAGGAATTGAAAAAAAAAAATTAGAAAACAAAGGATATAACCTGATTAAATTGGAGCCAAAGCTCTGATACCAACTGATGCGAACCCCGTAACAATGGAAACTACGAAACCCACAACGAGATTAATGCAGAACCCAAAAACGCCAATACTAATCCGGTTTTGGATCTTGAACCCAAGAATTGAACCAAGAAACCTTAGATTAGCGAAGAACCTAAAACCCCTTGATTACAATTGAAAGAACCCACAATCTGATTGATTAGAACGCTACAAGAAGTTGATTCTTGATAAGTTCCAAGATTGTTCAAGAAGAACAATAAATTGAAAGAATAAATTTCTCTCTCTATAATATTAATTCAAAAGTCAAAAGTTCAAAAGTTGTTACAATGAAAAGTAATCTCCTATTTATACTAATGAATAAAAACGTCCAAAACCATCAAATTATGGTAATAATTTGATTTCATAAGAATTCTACCGAAACTAGGAAATTCGGTCAAAAATAGAAAATTCTCCAATTTTTTTGGATTGTGCGGCCGCATGGTGTAAATCCATGCGGTCGTATGGTTCAACAGGAATTAGCCTTTTGATTTTGGGTATGCATGTGTGCGGCCGCATGGAGTTTTGCCTGTGCGGGCGCATGGTATTGTCTTCAGCCTCTGCTTTTGTCGCTTGATAACAAATTGATCCAAGTTGATTCGGCCTTCGACCCGAACATGAAAGTTGCTCCATTTTGAGTCCCGAACATGGTTCCATCAATGGTTTCTTGAATGAGCAATCCCATCGCTTGTTTCACTTGCTTTGCCCTTGATCACATCATTGGTTAGCCATCGACTATCAACGGGTCTCGTCTCGCACTTGCCTTCGTCGGGCTCGACTCCTGGATCATATCAAAACCCACAAGAGGAGTTTTAGTATCCTCGAAAAAGGAAAAAACTTTGTTTTAGAAAACATGTGCTCAAAGTCGATAGTTTTGTTTAATCATTCCATAAATGTCACTAGGTGTGTGGGTTAGGGTAAATAATGGAATTAACTATCCTTTTTGGCGAATTTTACGGTGTTTTCTTCTTTCCAAGCATCTGCTCTGCTACTAATTTGTAGTGGAGAATGTTTTAATGTACGTGTAGAATATAACTTAGTTCAATTTGCTTATTGAGTGTCTTCCTGACAATTTGATGTTTATGGTTAGAGATGGCTGACATGTGTGTTAGAGTAGATGGGAAAGCATTCTCTAAGTATCTTTATTCTCGTATCTTCCAACATAATTGTGATAATAATTCAAGGATTCTACTTGAAGTCCCTTAAAATAATATTGTAACTTCCTATTATGGTACCCTCTCCAAGTTAACATTTTCAGGCACTTCAAGTATCGTAGAAGCAAGAATGGAAGATGAGATTGGATTGCGTATTTCATGAATTTATTCAACCCAATAGCTCATATGTAAGTTGTCGCGTTTAGTTAAACTTGAAAAATGTAAAATCATTAGCATCAATATGAATTTTTTTTTAATAATAGATAACTTAGATATTTAAATAATTATAGCTTAATGATTATTGACTTGTATAGTTAGAAAATCCATTTTGCACCTGGTAATGAACTTGATAACTTAATTGAAGGAATTGATTTGGATAACTTCTTACAATGCAACAATGCTGGTATGCCCGTTTAAGTGTCATAATGACTATTTAGAAATAAAGAGCACAGTCAATTTCGTGACACATCACAAATATAAAAGGATCTTAAGTAGTGTATAAATTTTTAGTCAATTATGAGGATTTCTTAATCTGCACTTCCACACTTGGCACAAGTTCCTTCACTTTATGATTAAAATCTTTGATTTTATTTAAATTTCTATTTTAGGCACGTAAGTTGTGATGGTGGAATTCTCAAGATTGTAATTCCACAATTTTCGTCGAAATTCCACTTCTTAGGTAAGTAATGACTTGCCCTTACTTGTTATTGAAGAGATTGAAAATGTTTGAAGCCTTGTCGGCTTATATTACCAATAGAGAAAGAAATAACTGAGCAGCTAAATTATTCAGATTTGATTGATGTTTTTGCCTCTAAAACAGTAAGGTGAATAGTATTTAACTAATTGTTTGAAACATTGTTGGTTTGTTATTTTATAAAATAAATCTATTCTATAATATATTTGATTTTTGTTTTAATGTTAGTTTTAAGTTAGCAATATGTTGCATATTACACCGTTGAATTTTGCATTTAAGTTGATTTTGCTGGGGGCTCAATTTATGGACTTCACCTCAGGCCCTGACAATCACAAGATTTCCCCTGCATCTGCTCTACTACTAATTTGTAATGGAGCATGTTTTAGTGTACGTGTAGAATATAACTCAGTTCAATTTGCTTATTGAGTGTCTTCCTGACAGGTTGATGTTTATGGTTCGAGATGGCTGACATGTGTGTTAGAGTGAATGGGAAAGCATTCTCTAAGTATCTTTACTCTCGTATCTTCCAACATAATCGTAACAATTCAAGGATTCTACTTGAAGTCCCTTAAAAATAATATGGTGACTTCCTATTATGGTATCCTATCCAAGTTAACATTATCATGCACTTAAAGTATCACAGAAGCAATAATGGAAGATGAGATTGGATCACGTATTTCAAGAATTTATTCAAGCCAATAGCTCATATGTAAGTTGTCGCGTTTAGTTAAACTTGAAAAATGGTAGCATCAATATAATTTTTTTTAATAATAGATAACTTAGATATTTAAATAATTACAGTTTAATGACTATTGACTTGTAAAGTTAGAAAATCCATTTTACACCTGGTAATGAATTTGATAATTTAATTGAAGGAATTGATTTGGATAACTTCTTACAATGTTGGAATTCCCTAAATTTAATTTTACTGAAATTTGATAATGTGTAGTTTAAGTATCATAATGATTATTTAGAAATAAAAAGTACAATCAATTTTGTAACACATCACAAAGGATCTTAAGCAGTATAAATCTTTAGTCAATTATGCGGATTTCTTTATCTGTACTTCCACACTTGGCACAAGTTCATTCACTCTATGATTAAAATCTTTGATTTTATTTAAATTTTTATTTTAGGCTCGTGAGTTGTGACAGTGGAATTCTCAAGGGTGTAATTCCACAATTTTCGTCGAAATTCCACTTTTTAGGTAGCCAATGGCTCGCCCTTACTTATTATTGAAGAAGTTGAAAATGTTTGATGCCTTGTCGGCTTATGTTATCAATAGATAAAGAAATGACTGAGCAGCTAAATTATTCAGATTTGATTGATCTTTTTGCCTCTAAAACAATAAGGCGAATAGTATTTAACTAACTGCTTGAAACATTGTTGGTTTTGTTATTTTATAATATAAATCTATTCTATAATATATTTGATTGTTGTTTTAATGTTAGTTTTAAGTCAGCTACAGATTGCATAATACAATGTTGAATTTTGCACTTAAGTTGATTTCTCTAAGGGCCCAATTTATGAACTTCACCTCAAGCACTGACAATCACAGGATCGGTCTTGAATAAGAGTATCACATGCTCTGGACCATTTTATCCTCACAGAAACTAAAATTGCACATAATATAAGTACATTCTCGTTGTGGTGCCAATCACATAACCTTGAATGATTCCCCATTACCAGGAATAAATATTGTTGACCTTCGAAAATGGCCAACGGGTGTAGTTGAAGGACAATGTGCACGTGAGCGTACTTCGTAGTGTGTTAATTATAAAATAGATATTGTTGTGGGAGAAGATGAATAGAAGGCAATGGAAGTATTGTATTCCCCTCTTTGTATTTTTTCAGATCTTTTAATTGATACAAGTATTGTCTATTTATAGTGATTAGACTGATGTAGCCACCATTGGATTGGATTCACGTGTCCTGATCTGCTGACCCTAACTGCTAAATCAATTCTATTACACATTAAATACATTGATAGACTTTTAGCAAGAGATCAGTCACTCTATAAACTAGGCTGACAATTCTGACACTCATTAACTACGCACGTTACATGAGTCAAATCTGAAGATGTACTTGTCCGACCCTCTTCCGGTTGTAAAGGACTTCAGATAGTAGATGGTAAATTACTTCGGCAGAACTTAGAGCAATGACCTTGGAACTTTATTTGACAGCTTCAGACATTAGTCCATTCTGCACCAATTCTTGGATGCTTGCCATGTGTATGAATGTGAGGTCTCCACGTGGACCTTTCTGTATTGATTAGTAACAATAGTCCTCCAAGTCTGTGTACGATCATTTATATGGTACATAGAATTTATAATTTCATAATTTCCAAGAAATGAAATCCATGATGGATGCCAATCCCCCAAGTCTAATTTACCAACAGTGATGTGGGAATTAGAATTTATGAGAGGGAGATGACATTGAAAATTGAGTTCATAGTCCCCTAGTTCTGTTGGGGTCTCAATGGGGATCATCTGAGGTGCCTTAGAAGAAATTGAAATTTGAAGAAGGAGGTCCACCTATCCCCAGAGCGAGGTGGCCTCTCTGACGAAGTGAGTAGAGACATCAAATAACCACCAAAGGATTGCTGCTGAGGCCCTGGATTTGGCCAATAAAGAGAATACTTTTTTGAAGTAACAAGTGGAGGAGCTAACCTCTCAAATCTTTGGTTTAGTGAAGGAGGTCAAGACTGCGAAGAAGGAGGCTGAAGCTGCAGATGGTGAGGCAGAAAAAAGATTCATTGCCAACTTCCACCTAATGGAGGCGTACCAAAGCTTTGGTGCCTATTGGTGGAGGTATGCTTATACCAAGGTGATGGAATGGATTGAGGCCAACCTTCAAGCTATCAATACCTCAGGACTAAGGGTGGAGTATTTGGAGAAGGGTGAGCCACAAACATCGACAGAGGGAAGTCAAATTATTGAGATTGAAGGCGAAGCCACCGAGGTGGAGGCTGATGTCCATGAGGTGGCATCCCAAGCCATAGATCCATTTATACCTCTTCCTCCCCCACCTATTTAGATAGGAGTTTGTTTTTCCTTTTAATTGTAACTTTAGCATCGTCTGAGGCCCTTTGTGTACAAGTTTTCTAATGATTTATGGAATTTATTTTCTTTACAAGTTTATTTACTTGTTTATGTTCATTGACTTCGTGCCACAATTTTGTTTTATGCAAATACCCTACTTGCTTTTTAGCCATTATTAATGAAGTGGTGGTGGCTTAACCGTTTAGCTTTCTTTGTCGTATTTGATGTTGATTGTAGTATGCTAGCAATAGCCTCTTTCCCTACTTTGTTACTAAAATGGTCCGCTTCGAGACTCAACTTAGTTTAATAGGATAATTCGCAGAGTGAATGCTGAACTTGTTGAATTTAATAAACCATTATGCGGTCTTATAAAAAGTTCATTGATAATAATTTCGAAGATGTTCTGCGTTCCATGGATGAGGTTGTACCTTTCCATCCAAGGTTCCGATTTTGTAGATACTAGTTCTGACCTCTTCTGTTATACGGTACAGTCCTTCCCAATTGGGGCCTAAGGTTTCGACCCCTACTTCCTTTGTGGATAGGAACACTCTACGGAGGACGAGGTCGTTTATACGAAATGTCTTTTTCTTGACCTTCGAGTTATAGTACCTCGTCATCTTTCTTTCGAATATAGCCAATTTGGACTGGAATTCATCCCTCATTTCTTCAAGGAAATCCAATTCACACCTTCTTAACTCCTCGTTGGAAATCTCGTTGAAGTGTATCCCTCAAAGGGTTGGCAGACACACTTCGACTGGACTCATATCCTCGACTCCATAGGTTTTGGAGAAAGGGGTCTGGCCAGTGTCTGTTCTGTTTGTGGTTCGAATTGCCCACATGACTTGAGGTAGCTCGTCAACCCAAGCACTTTTTGAGGCATCCAACTTCCTCTTCAATGTGTATTTGATGGTCTTGTTAACAGCTTCAACTTGCCCATTTGCCCAGGGATGGTGTGGGGAAGAAAAATGTTTCTTGATCCCTAGTTCGTCGCATAGGTTTTTGACCTTTTTATTATCAAACTGGCACCCACTGTCTGATACAATCGAGTGGGGAATCCCAAATCTACAGATAATGTTCTTCCACAAGAATTTCGAAGTATTAGCTTCGATTATCTTGGTAGGGGCTAGGCTTTGACTCACTTAGTAAAATAATCGATTACCACAATAGCAAAACAGACACTTTCTCAACCTTTAGGCATAGGTCCGATCAAATCAACACCCCATTTGGCGAACGGCTAGGGTCTAGACACAACATTGAGCTCCTAGGCAGGTTGTTGTTGGACAGTTGCAAAACGTTGGCATTTGTCACACTTTTACCAATCGTTGGGCGTCCTTTTTCAAGGTCGGTCAATAGTATCCTTGTCTTAGAACTTTTTAGGATAAAGCCTATTCTCCGGAGTGGTTGCCACACACTCCTTCATGTATTTCTCTCAGAACATAAGTAGCTTGTCCTCCATCTATACACCGGAGTAGGGGTAAAGATAAGCCTCGTTTGTAAAGTATGCCATCTTGAAAGATGAAATGTGCAGTCCACCTCTTCAGCTTTCGTGCTTCCTCTTTATCAGAGGGTTGGAGTTGGTCTTGTAAAAAGGTAATGATCGGGGCCATCCATGTAGGGGTGTCTTCTACCCACATCACATTCTGTTCCTTTGAAATTGAGGTCTTCGGCAAGAGTTCAATAGGGATAGTAGTAAGCAGTTCGAAGTCCTTACTGCTGGCTAACTTTGAGAGGGCATCAGCATGGGAGTTTTCAGCCCTGGGGATTCACATTAACTCAAATTTTTCAAAAGTGGGGATCAATTTGGTGACCTGTTTGAGATATGCAATCATGCTTTTATCCTTGGCAGCGAAGTTGACATTAACCTGGCTAGCCACGAGTTGGGAATCACAACTAGTGTGGAGCCTCTTGACCTGCATTTCTCTGGCTAGTCTAAGGCCAGCCAAGAAATGTTGGTGCGAAGCCTCATATTTGGTGACATTGTTGGTCGCTTTGAACCCAAACCTTAGAGCACAATTGAGTTTGTGTCTCTCTAGACTAATCAGGACAATGCCTACTCCTGACCTGATTTCTCTTGAGGATCCATCAACACACAAACTTCAGATAAGGGGTCGACTGGCTCCATTTCTGGAAGCGAGTTAAACTCGACTACGAAATCAGCCAATGCCTGACCCTTGATTGTTGTTCTTGCTTTGAAGATTATGTCAAACTCACTTAATTCGAAGCCCACGTCAACAGTCTTCCAAAAGCGTCTATTTTTTTAAGCACTTGTTTGAGAGGGAAACTGGTTAGTACCTTCACAGTGTGCTTGAAAGTAGGGCCTCAGCTTTCGTGAAGCAGTGACTAGTGCTAGAGCAAGTTTTTCCATATCTGGATAGCGTGTTTTAGCTGCTAGGAGTGTCTTGCTTATGTAGTAGATAGGCAGCTGCTGACCTTCCTCTTCTCGTAGTAAAATCGAACTGACTGCTTCTATAGTCATAGCTAGATATAATAGCAGGGACTCCCCATCTCTAGGTTTTGACAGGAGTGGTGTCTGGCCGAGTTGCTTTTTCAGCGCCTACAGGGCCTCTTCACATTCGTGTGTATATGGAAACTAGTTCCCTCCTTTATGAATTTCGAAAAATGGGAGGCACTTATGTGTTGCCTTAGATATGAAGCGGTTCTGAGCAGCAACTAGTCCTGTGAGGCTCTGGACCTCTTTAGATTTCTGAGGTGACCTCATTTCTATCAAGGCCTTGATCTTATCTGCATTTCCCTTAATGCCTCTTTGATTCGCTATGTAGCCTAAAAATTTACCCGAGGCTACTCCAAAGGCGCACTTGAAGGGGTTGAATTTCATCTTATACCTATGGAGAATCTGGAAAATCATTTCTAGGTAGTGGACATGGTCGTTAGCTTTCAGGATTTTTGCCAGCATAGCGTTGATATAAACCTTCATTGTTTTGCCCAGGAGGTCGACAAACATTTTGTTCACAAGTCTTTGGTAGGTGGCTCCGGCATTTTTCAAGCCGAAAGACATTACCTTATAGCAATATAGATCTCTGACTGTGATGAAGGACGTGTGCTCTTCATCTAAGGGTTCATTAGGATTTGATTATAGCCGGAGTAAGCGTTCACAAAACTCAACAATTTGTGGCCAGCTGTGGAATCAACCAACTGATCTATTCGTGGGAGTGGGAAGCTGTCCTTTGGGCAAGCTTGGTTCAGATTAGAGAAGTCTATGCATATTCTCCACTTTTCGTTGTGCTTCTTCACTAACATCGGGTTAGAAACCCACTTCGAATAAACTGACTCCCTGATAAATTAGTTGGCGATCAACTTTTCACCTCGTCTTTCAAGGCTCCGTAACTTTCTGGATTTAAGGCTCTCCTCTTTTGCTGGTGAGGACTTAAGTTGGGGCTGATCTTTAAGTGATGCCAAATAACCTTCGGATCTATCCCAACCATATCTTCATGTTTCCACATGAACACATCCAAGTTACTTCGCAGGAAGTTCTGCAGTTTTTCTTTCAAGGCAGGGATAAGTTCTTGCCTACTAGGAAGAATTTGGGTGAGGTCGGAAAGCCTACTTTGAAGCTTTCCAATTTTTTCATTAGAGTCATCTTTTGGGCTCATCTTCAATTATGCGGGGTTCCAGTTCATCTACCTAAGGGACTTCTGCAGACCCCATTTCTTCTTCCAAGGTATTCTGAATATCCATGGCCTCTTCTCCAGAGGCATCGATCATGTCGACGTCCTCCCCTTGTACGAGGCAGTTGACCTCATTGATTTCCATTAATACGACGTTAATGTTAGGTAAATTGTTTTTTCGCACAGAGCTAGAATAACATTCCCTGGTGCTTCGTTGGTCATCTCTGACAACAGCAATGCCCCGTTCAGTAGGAAACTTCATGCAGATGTGATGAATGAAGGTTACTGCTATAGTTCTTTCAAGGCAGGTCTCCCTAATACTCTGTGATATACTGAATGATGATCCACCACTAGAAATTCCATGAAATTGTAGGCCGTGAGGGGCACCACTCCCATTTCTGTTGCCAAGGTGATTTTTCCCCGAGGAAGATGCTGTCTCCCGTGAATCCGTAAAGCGGAGAATTAATCGGTGTTAGTTCATGGTCAACCTCCATTTTGTCATACCATATATTATATTAACTGAACTACCGTTGTCTACCAATATCCTTTTGAGGCCATTTCTGGCTATGACTGCCCGTACAACCAGGGCGTCGCAATAAGGATAGTGTATTCCAACAACATCATCTGGGGTGAATATGACGGGCTCAATCTTTTTATCACTGGGGCCTTGGCCACTATTGACTATGAAACTAGCCATTGGAGGGTCATTGGCTTCTCTAGCCTAGTTTCTTTGGGCACTTCTGTTTCGCCACCTACGTATGGCCCTCCAAATATTGTGTCAATTTCTCAAATGGTTTCATGTCCGGCGTTTGGGGAAGGGTTTCTGCTGGGTCGGTTCCTGTTATTTCTTCTCTCCCGACCTTGTCTAGAGGAATCATTTTCTCGACTTTCATTCCTTCTTTGGTTGGATGGGTGTCTAGCTATGTCCCAACATCCTGCTGTACTATGACTGTAGGATTGATGACGGAGGGGTCTCATTCCTATTTCTAGGTTGAGTGCCTCGTCCTCAGGAGAGTTGTTGAGGTACTCTTTCCTCGTGTACCTCGGTGTTGAGATTCACTTCTTCATAAGCCAAAGTTGGGATGGCGTTAAGTGTTGTTTGCTACTAGTGCCTGACCCGGATTAAAAGAAGTGGTCTATCTTGCTGGTCAGTCAGATGTGAAGTCGAGCCTTTTCCTCTCTGTATTTGTGGAGGTGGGAGCCCTTGATTTGCCCTGTTACGATGATCCCTAAATTCTTCATTAATGATCTCTCGCCGTATCATTTCTAACAATGTGTCATAACTAGTGGGGTCTTTGTTCTGCACATCCTTCCAAAAGAGAGAATTCTTGTCTAGTCCTCATCTTAAGGCAGTCAGTGCTTCTCTATCAGTGACCTATACACAATAGGTCATCTCATGGGTGAAACGAGTCAGGAAGCTCTTGAGTGACTCTCCGGGTTGTTGCCTCATATCCTGTAATCGTTGAATTGGTCATTCGCCTTCCTTGCTTACGGCAAAACGTTAAAAAAAAGCCTTCTTAAAATCTGGCCAGCTCCATATACTTCCGGGCCCCAGCCTAGTGTACCATACTTCAGCTGCACTACTAAGCGATAGGTGGAAGGCCCTGCACTTCATTGTCGGTGTTGTACCCCTAAGTCCCATGTGGGTTTTGAAGTTTTTGAGGTGTTTCGCGGGGTCTCCTTTTCCGTTGTACTTAGGTATTTTAGGTAGTGTGAAGTGATTCAGCATTGGAGCATTTCTGATTTCTTGTGAAAATGGCAAGTTGTCATTATCATCGTCGAGGTCGCAAGATCTTTGTGGTTCATTGGAATTACCTTCTCCTATGTCAGGGGCTTCCACAGGCAGATCGGATTGTCCTATCCGTCGCCATGCTTGTTCTGTTCTTCTTTCTCACCTATTTCTAGGCGGGGGTCAGCATTTTCTTCCATAAGGTCATTGGGCACTCTCAATCGAGGCCCTTCTTGCTGCCTATTTCTAGGCAAGGAATGTTGGTCACCCTTGTTACAAGGATGCCCCGAGCTTAATCTATAAAAAAACACTTATTGACCTTCTAACTGGATTTCTTGGATTATATGCCGATAGAAAGTTGAGGGGAGCTTCGACGTATTGGTCCGAAACGTAATTTGTCGAGGTATCTATCCCCACTTCTCTCTCCTGAGGGACGTCTTCTCTTGGATATTGCTGGTATCCAGTCTCCCAGCTATGAACCTTATCATCGTCTCTATAATAATTGCCCTGCAGAAAAGTGTTCCCTTGGGGACGTATGGTGGGATTGGATACCTTCCTTGATATTGCATGTTCCTTAGCAATTCATGCATAGCAAGATTCTGCTGAGTAATATTTCTTATATTCTCAACTATAGTGGCTACTTCCCTAGTGAGCCTAACGGTTAATCCGGAACCTCCTCGAGCCCTACTGGGTGAGCCACCTTGTCTGTTCGACTATTGAAAACGATAGCGAGATGTTGGGGGTAGTGTGCAAGGGTTCTCCTTCTTCAGGATGTTCCTCATTCTTCAAAGAGCGGGTTCTTCTTCACTAGTGCTCATGCTATCTTTCCAAAATTCTTTTTGTGCGTGAATGTTGTTTTTAGGGTATGTGCGTTGCACCCTTCTTCCCAAAGGATATTCCCCTTTTCTCAAAGGTTCTCCTCCTTGGCCTTTTCTGAAAATTTAGGTGTTCACAAATCTGTTGACCTTCGAAAGTGGCCAACAAGTGTCGCTGAAGGACAATGTGCACATGGGCGTGCTTCGTAGTGTGTTAATTATAAAATAGATATTTTTGTTGGAGAAGATGAATAGTAGGCAATGGAAGTATTGTATTTCCCTCTTTGTATTTTTTTTTCAGATTTTTCAATTGATATAAGTATTGTCTATTTATAGTGATTAGGTCGACGTGCTCATCGTTGGATTGGATTCACGTGGTCTGACTTGCCGACCCTAACTGTTATATCAATTCTATTGCTCATTAATTACATTGATAGACCTTGTCAGCCACTCTATAAACTAGGCTGACATTCCTAACACTCTTTAATTGTGCACATCACGAGTCAACTCTGAAGTCGTGCTTGTCCGACTCCCTTCCGATTGTAAAGGACTTCAGATAGTAGAGGGTGAATCACTTTGACAGAACTTAGTGCAACGACCTCGGTACTTTATTTGACAACTTCGAACGTTAGTCCTTTCTGCACCAATTCTTGGGTGCTTGCCATGTGTATGAATGTGAGGTCTTCACGTAGACCTTTCTATATTGATTAGTAACAAATACTATAATTTGGATTAGAAAGAATAAAACAAGCCATGTTCTCTCTCTCAAGTTGGCACATGCTCAACTACAATTATTTATAGTTCCATGATTTAACACGATCAAATACAACTGTCAAGTTTGTCTCATAACCAAAAATAACCATCGTTTTGTACAAACTAATTACACCCCTTTTATTGTCACTATTGATGGCCCTTTCCAGATTGAACCTCAGCACCAACTTCTGCCCAACTGTGAACGTTAGGGACACGCACAATCTTGATTCTTTATTTGCAATGAAAATGATGTTCTTTCTTTTCTTAATAGTTTTTCTTTAAATGTAAAATTGTTGGGTCAACCATCAATGAGACAACGACTTCCATTGACAACGACAGTTTCAAAAAAATAATTCTGAAAAAAGGGGACGAAAATTTTCCCAAGAATGATCGAAATTTATATGAACAACATGGTTTGTTTGGAAAGGCGGACAAAACAAACATCCAATAGTAAATAAAATTTAAAAAAAAAAAAAAAAGGGGGTAAAAACCTTAAATGTTGTATTTCCGAGTCTTACTAATACTTCATACCAAATATATCATAACATCTAATACAATGACGGTTTTTAATTGGCTGCTCCATATGACTAATTAACTTGACTACAACAAGCAGTGGCGGAGCCACTCAGTGTCCAGTGCGGGCATTTACTGGACTCCATTTTTTTTTTTTTTTTTTTTATAAGGTTGGGTTTTACTTTTATTTATAGTCCAATCGATACACTAATTTACCCCAACTCCAAGTGCACGGTGACATTTTCTAACTCTTTCCCCTCGACAAGAAATTAAAAAATTTCCTTTAATTTACCATCGGTTTGAAATATTTTCAAAGTTCATCTCTTTCTTAAAACCCACGTTTCCTTGGGCCCTCAAATTTGCATCAAAAAGTTTCTTGATAATGTGATTTTTCTATTTAATATTAGTGATTATGATTATGTGAATATTGAATATTGGTAATATTTGTGATGGATTCTTAAAATCTTGATTTTTGTCAATTAGTCAAACAATTAGGGATGATTTTATGGTGTTCTACCAATTTGTAAAAAATTGTAATTATTTCCTTATCAATTAGTATTTAATTGTCACTTGTGGTTTATTTTAGTGTGAAATGTCAATGGAGAGTTTCTTTAAAAAAAAAATATTTCGTAGAAAATGTTGATGAGAAGATATCGAATAAAATTGATTTTTGATGTTGCACAATTTGCTACAAATCCTAGAATAAGGAAGAAGATGGTAATCTTATTAGTGTTGTCACTATGTCATTTTTAGCATTATTGTAATATCATTAAATCCATAATCGAAAAGTCCGACATTGACTAAATTTTGCCCGCACTGGACAAAATTCTTGGCTCCGCCCCTGACAAGAAGAAATGCATTGATCTCAAACAGCAAGTTGCTGTTGTTGATGATGGGGTGATTCATCTTCACTGAAAGACAAGTGACGTTTTGATGAAACTCCAATAAATAAGGAAGATTCTGACATGTTTATATGAGGTTGAAGCATCATCATTTCTCTCTCTAAGTATGAAGAATATTTGTAAAATGCGGTGGGAGTCACATTCAAGTGGAATCCCAATCCAAATAGAAAATCCACTTCAAGAAAGTTTATCTCAGTTGTGCTGATTCCTCCAACTTTAGCATAGCAAGCATTATTGTAATACCTGTGTTTTTCAAGTCAATACATAAAAAGATGAAGTTCCATTAGATTCTATACAAAAGTTTTGGAATATATTCATTTAAAAGGTTTAGATTTATGGTCCAATTTGGCATTCACTACAATATATCTAAAAGGTTTAAAATCTTGTTTATTCTAGTGTCGAGTTTTGCTTTGTGGACTGTAACATTCAGTTATGAACATTAGATAAAGACCCTTCAAAGCCAATAAAATGAGTGCTGTCTTTGAAGAAAAATATATTGTACAAAAAGGAAATAAAGAGAAACCTGGATTCTCATCTGGACCCAAAAATTAATTATATTTGCAGGATGAAGAACTTAAGTTTCAAGGAAAAAAGATTTAGTTATTGTATTTGATTAACTTGTAGAATTCAAAAGTCTTTGAAAAAATCAATCCAAGATCATAATTCAGATGTCAATCTAATGGTCAAAAATAAACAAAGTAATGTCTTTTTTTTTTTGGGGGGGGGGGGGGGGGGGGTAATTTTATTTTTTTTATTAGAAGTTAAAGTTTAAAACCTACACTATAAATGTATAATGAAAATGAAGTAGAAACTTACACATCATCCATGAATTTTACAGCAACCATGACACTAGTGATTAGCAGCCTATGAACATTGAAAGAATTGATCGGAAGATTAGGTTGGCACTGCGTAAACCGATCAAGATAAACATACGCAACAATGTAACAAGACGGACTGCAATTTGCATACTTGAAAATTCTTTCCATGTAACTCTGAATGGAAATATTAGGCCTGCTTAGGCCGTGGAAGACTGAGAGTTTCTGGGATTGGAGGATCTGGTTAACATCGTTCGACTCCGCTACACGTTGGAGGAGAGAAGAGAGGAAGGTGATGAGTTTAGGCATTATTGTTGGGCTCTCAAAGTCTGCCATTTTTTTGTATATGGGAATTTTGAAAGAGGGATGATCAATGTGTTGTGGCTTGTGACATTGGAGCATATAAGGCACTTATTTTTTCAACTTTTTGTGCATGTATCTGTATAACAACCTGTATCTAAGGCAGTCATTTAGTCTGGCAAGTAATTTTAAGGTATGTGAAACATGGCTAGGATGTCCTGTCGGATATGGAATATTCCCATTGTTACACCATTTAAATTTAGTTCTCAACTCATCCCTCATATTTTCACCAAAAAACTTGGCATATCTACAGTTCAAGAAATGGATTGCGACCTTAAATTAAGAACGTTTGTTTGCTTTGATATAAATTAATTTCACATAATTTAAAAGCCGTAAAAAAAACTCTTCAACACAAACTTTTTCTAAATCTCAAGAAGAAGTGCAGCCTAGTTCAGAAATTTTTTGATTATTGATTACAGTGCTTCACTCAACTCTGGTCAGCAGTCCAGTGTCCATATTCCACCGATGTTGATTTGGTGTTCTTTTGACTTAAATTTTTGGGACTTAGTTGGGTATTTACAATTCTTTAATTTGAACTTCCGTCGTAAAAAGTCGAAAATAATTGATTATCAAGTACTTAAAATCTCTATCACTGGTTCTTTTGATGATAAAGTCGTAAACAAGGGGAAGTGCAGGTAGCATATGCTAATCATGTGATTACATGTTAAATAGTGAATGTGAGTTGTGGATCCCACCTCAAGGTTTTATTTTTTTTCTCTTTCATAATTTGCATAATTAGTGTTAGGCCTAGCATTTGTTTGGTAACATCACTGCATTATTACATGATCTGCTGTTTCTTTTTTCAGCTATAATATAATGATGTTGCCAAACAGAGATCCAAAAGGGCATCACATTTTTGAGTTGTCTGGTATGCATGTTGAGATCAGTGACTAGATTTGCTGCCAAATTATTTCAAATTTTTTATTTATGCATCTTGCATTTAAATTTCAATTTGACTTGGAGTCGACGCCTTTTGGATTAGTTCTCTGGTATCACAAGAATTGTATATTCACATTTATTGAGTTAAATTTAGGAATCACTTTTATTGCACCAGATTGGCTTAAATAGACACTTCTGGATTAGTTTTTCTGATATCCGGAGAGTTGAAAGTGAACACGTTTATTTCTCTTATTTAGGCGTAACGTATAGATCTTCAAACATGATTGATAGTAATTTAATACTAGCTTTATTGTAAATTTTTCTATACAATCTAAAAGAATTAATAGCAATTATGACTAATGTTCTCACTTGTGAGTGCACATTTGAACATTATTAAGGCCAACTCAATTCTAAGATTAATTATGGGTCCTGTATAAGCTCATGAGAAGGAAGCAATTATTGGTGACAGATTTTAAAAACCTGAAGGATATAAGGTGAAAGTGAAAAGAAGAGTTTAAAACTAGTTCTCGTCCCTAACTATACAGCAAAGGTGCAATTGGTTTGTAGGGTTTATGAGTTCATTATAAGAAAATATTCGACATTTTTAAATGAAAATCTTACCCATTTTAATAGATTTTCTAGTCGCGTGGCAGATATAATTGGATAAATACTCTCGTTCTTTAATTTATAATATTTAATGAAGAAATATATCAACAGTGAATGTTCCATGATCAAGAGTTGTTCACCATAATAAATTCCATATAGAACAAAGAACCGCCTCCCTCACAGAAGCCCCACAAATGTGGGTGCGGCCTGCAAAAAAAAAAAAAAAAGGGAACCCCCCCCCCCCCCTGCCCCACTATTTGTGGGGTTCGATAAAGGGCAGTCAGCCCCCCTGTCCTTGTAGCAAAACCCTTCCATATAAACACTGTGTAATGTACCGACTTAATAGTTAACACGTGTTGCATGCATGAGTCAAAAAAAAAAAAAAAAAAAATTCAATAAATTCAAAAAGAACGTGGGAGACAAATAAAATTCACAAGCTGCAAGCATTTTTGTTTTAAATAGTGTGAACAAAAGCAAAACCATGTCCTAATGGACTTGTCCAAGCTGTTAAATGTTTTTTGTACATTTTAAGATTGACCGCATTCATCCCCCGCCCCCCGGCCCCCATCCATATGATCCCATCTTGTGCCCCTGCTGGCTGCAGCCTGCCTTCCTCCCTACAACAACTCTCTTTCTTTTTTTCATTTTTTTTCCTTTCTAGTTGATAGATGACGGGTCATTGGTACAAAACATCCTTGATCTTTGCCTATATTAGAGAATACATCTATATCCTTTCATTTTGGCATAAAACCCCCCCTAGATGACCTTTTCTTTGAGAAATACAATATTTTCTTCCATGTTCTCAATAAACTCTTGTGAAATGATAAATATACTCTCCTCTTTAAATAAAACAAAAAGAAAAGAAGAAAAAAATAAAAACTTATTAATTGAAACTATAGTCCCAATTTTTTGAAAAAAAAAAATGCAAACAAGTTGTTGGCCACATTTATCACCCCAAATCCCCTGTTGGCCGATGATAACGGATAAATGCTGTCAACAGCTAGTAATCGTTAATAATATAACTGATGATATTGTCGCCGTCCATTTGATTTACACACACACACACACATATACAGATTTGATCTTCTAAGCACCGGTACATAATTTATACTAAGCACCATACTTAGGTGGCACACTACAATACGTGGTGTATTCAATTTCAAAACTAACAATTATCTTTCTTTACCTATTGTAGTATGACACGTCACTCGGTGCTTAGTATAGGCTAAGCACTGATATTTAGAAGATCATAATTGTATACATCTACACTAATTACAATAAGTTCATTGAAGATGAAATAGAAAATAAAAACCGACTTATATGTCGATAATATTATAAATAAATAAATAAAATATAGTGAAAATTATTTATTTAATTTAATTTTATAAATAAAATTTGAAAAACTAATTTATACCTCCATTTAATTTTTAAATTATTTATTTCAAAAATCTTGGGACTGCGCTTGTAAAAGATGAAGGTGTATTAGTCATTTCACAAAAAATTATTGAGAAAATGCAAGAAAGGGTTGTATTTCACAAAAGAAAAGGTTATTATCTAGGGAGATTTTCCGTCCAAATGAAAAAAATAGGAATGTATTCTACAATAGAGACAAACGTCAATGGTGTTTTGTACTAACTACCCCCAAGATGAATCATATATATATTATATGAAAGTCAAGGAGTGTAGTGGCTTGAGGATTTGATGTTTGTTCTTTCTGTAGACACGATCTCTAATTATCGATCAAAGGGTCCACTATGATTTTTGACATTGACACCAAATCTGAATACATTGAACCAGCAAGAGAGTTCTCAATGTACGAGAGTTCAGATGGAGATGCATGCAATTAGGCTGCAAAAAATAGTCCGTCCATACTACCCAATATTCAAAAAAAAATGGACTGCTATTTTTTCTTAAGCAGCCGAAAGAACAAGTTAGTGAGACGATGATAGAGAAGCCAGCATCCCAAGTACCAGCTCATTGAGAGAGGTTCCCATCACGAAAAAGCACATTAGCCATCTCTATTGCTGCTAAAGAGAATAAAAATTTTGCAGACAATGACACCAGCAATATATTTAACAGCTATTTTAGCCATAATTTGGAGCGCATGATGGCAATTTCATTAATCCTCTTCCTAATACTCATGTGTATCTTTAATCCTTCAATCATAATAGGATAACAGTACAACCAAATATGTTATAGAAGCCTAACATATAATGTCGCATTTGATAAGGACTTGAATGTCGTGATAATTCAGAGATGATTATCAGATGCAGCTCGAAACACAAAACATATAATTTTCTTACCATTTTTTATTTATTTTTATTTTTATTTTTTGCAATTTTATCAAAGATTTATTATGTTCATAGCAATTTCCGCTTCACAATAACATTCAAAGCATTGGATTCAGCATTTTAAATGAATTGTCGATAGAATTTTGTAGGCGGGGCTAACAGCAAAGCTTCTCACGTTAATATAAACTATAACTATGCAAAAAGAGATTTACGTACCCCTCAAGAGGACAAGAAGTTCGCACTCTTTTTAGAGCAAATAATTGTTGCCTCTGTACAAGAGTGTTGAACGACTTTTCACAAACCTTCCTGAAGTTGACTGAGAAGTACACTAGCTCCATCATTAACATCATCACTATCAGTTCGACCATCCTCTAATGCTGAATCACTGCCAGTAAACGTCCCATTGGATAGCGGAATATACGACATATAGACTTCGTCATCAAGGCATCCCACTTGCTTCAAGACTTCCAGCAAGGCATCCTTACTTGCAATATCAGCTTCTTGCTCGGAAATCTTGAGAATGGAAGAGACATTTATGGCTTTTGGTCTCCAGCCCTTCGAACCCCCAGCTGAAACAGCATTCTTTAAGCAAGACAGAGCATTAGAAATCCTCCTGTTTTTGATGTGATGTTCCGACAGAATCTCCCATGTCATAGAACTCGGTTGTCCTCCCCCTTCAATCATTTGATCAAAGAATGACTCGGCTTTTTCAGAAAGACCTTTCCTGACATGAGAACTCAATAGAAGATTTCCTATTCTGGGGTCATAAACTGATTTCACTGAAAGCCATTCATCGTAGATCTTTTCAGCCCCCTCGACATCGTCCAATCTAATTAGAGATGAAATTACAGCATGATAGCCCAAATTTGGGATAGTTGTAAAGGTAGCTTTGTAAGTGTTCCATATCCGATGAACCTCCTCTTTGATACCAAGACTGCCATAAAGACTCATGAGATAATGATAAGGTATTCGATCTCGACCAGTGATTCTAGTCTCAACCTTCTTCAAACAGTCTTCAGCCTTTTCCAACTGCCCCAACTTTAAGTACATGGTAGCCATCGTGCTGAAGGTAGTCCAGTTGGGATTGATGGTGGTGTCGAGTAGCATCTGTTCAAATGCTTGTTCCAATTTTTCCAAAGATCCTTGAGATCCACGAGATGATAACCAAATGTTGTAGGAATAAATATCTAATGATATATTTTTCTCCATCATTTCGGAGATTAGTGACTCAACTTTTTCATAATCTTTAAGGTTCATATAAAGTGTCATCATCACATTGAATGGAAGTGCATGACTGGCATAGCCTCTATTTCTCATTTTACTAATTAAGGATTCAGCTTTTTCCCTTATCCCGGCACGCACATATGCATTCAAAAGAGCACCATATACTCTTTTATCCTTCAACGCATCAGGCAACTTCTTGAAGTATTCTTCAGCATTTAAAATTCCATGCACCTTGGCAATAAGATCCAGCTGAATAGCAGTATCACTGGAGGTTATTCTATATTTCTCTCCTCTGTTAATCATCCACTCATATACCTGTATGGTATACAGGAGGTTGATCAAATGGAAAGATAAGAAAAGGAAACCATTACGGAAGTATTAACTACATCTAGAGGATGTATTTGTCCCATAAGTCCTATAAACCTGCTTGTAAACTTCCATTTGGAGACAGAAAATATAGACATTTTCAGCAACTAAATTTGTGAATCAGGACTGTAAGGCAACCCAGCCCTAGGTATCATGTCTAAGGCTTCTAAGAGTGTTTCTTTTGTTGAACAATTGTAATGCTCTACCATTCACTGATTTTATACAATTCTCTCTCCATTTCTCATCATATCTTCTGTTTCCAGAGCTGTCTCATTCTGTCCGACATCAACATCTCTAATAAATTAATAGTAACATGATTGACTGGGGGTAAATTAGTGCATGAGTTTTAAAAGTCTTTTATTTGACTTTAGTTTCAAAATTTTAAAGGCTTTATCCATACTAAAGTCAAAAATGACATTATCTGATAAAGATTTAGATGAGATTTAAGCTACAATGCTATCTATATTATGTAATTATGATTTTGAAACTTATAGTTTTGTTGAAAACTTAGAAAATATGTATAAAGTTCTTATAAATCTGTTAAATATGACTTGTCTAGTTAAAAGTTGAAAATATGAAAAACGGTTTAGTTTTTGCATTTCGAAAACTTGAAAATTGTATAATTGACTAATTATAGGAATTATTAAGTAAATATAACATTTTATAAATTTAGATATTTTGCATGCATTATTTTAATTATTAAATAGTTTTTAGAATGATTAAGTATTTAAAATAATAATAAAACTAAGTAATGGTTTTTTACGCCTAGACCTCACCTAAACTCACCTACGTTCGAAAAACTTGAGGCTTGACCTTCACGTTTTACGCTTTTTAGAACATTGATATTACTACTTGAAGACAACAAGGAAGACGGCACCAAATTTTAACAGCCTAAATAACATGTTGTAGCCTTTGAGAAAAAAATATGATATCAGAAAAAAAAATAAAAAAAATGCTGAGCCTTAAAGTCCTACTTCGTAATATACTCTATGCTAAATTCCCTTCAGTCAAAGACTAACATATGAGCCAAGGTCAGGATAACAAATCTTTTTCACTCTGAACTCGAGATGACGCTCAAGATGCTTAAATATCCCCAGAGCTTAAAATAGAAAGCCATAATACTGACATTAGAGTCAGCACAATAAAACTAAGGGAAAAAATCCAAATTTATTTTTAAAATATAAACATTTTCTACCACACCAAGATTGCACCATGACAAGAAACAGATAAATTCATAAAGCCCAAGCAAAGAATTCAGTAACTAAATAGAGTCGCCCGAAAGATATATTAAACACCACCAAAACATAAATTATCGAACTACTATTATTACTATAGAAGACTTCAACTTCAATGGTTTCTTTTTTGCCCTTTACCTCAAGAACATTCAAACTTAATTGTGTTATTTTTTATTGGCCCAAGAACCATATGCTAATACTGAAGATGACTTTTATGGATTCATTTTTTCCTTCGCAACAAGAGCCGCCATATCAATAATAAAACAGACTGACACTCCGATGGGGTTTTCCATATTGTTTTTACCTCAAGAGCATGATTGTAACGCCTGAACTTCCTGAGCTCCTTGACCACTCGACAGAGCTCCCATTTGGTAAGATATTTGCCGTCATTTTCCACCTCGTTCAACACAGAAGCAGAACCCATCCGTGGGTTCTCCATCATAGTTATTCTCTTGTATATAGCATTCCAATTCAACACAGGTCTCTTCTCATAGTCAGCCGTTCCATAGTTGTGGACCTGGGATATTGAAGAACATGTAATAAAGACTGGATTTTTATGAGTTTTAGTAGTGAAAACAGCTTGTTTAAGAGGAAAAGTTGAATTCTGAAGAAACCCAGATGGGAATGAGTTTGAATAGACATGATTTTGGTGGCTGCGAAGCTGAAGCGGGGGTTTTGAGGTCGTGGGTTGGAGAAACATTGTTGTAGATTGTATTGTAGGGTTCTGGATGAGCGAGTGTAAGTGAAATTCTCGGGCTGTGAAATGGGAATGGGAAAAGACAGGATATTCTAATTCTTGGAGATGAGTTGTTATAGGAGTAAATTCACTTATGGTCACCCAATTTTATATTTAGTGTCATTGTGATTAATTAATTTTATTTTGTTTCATTTTGACTATCCAACTTTATATTTAGTGCTATCATTCCACTCAATGTGATATTATTTCAACAAGACCACCTAATTTCATGAAACGTTTCATTATGACCATCCAACTTCATATAATGTTTCACTATAACTATCCAACTTATTTTCACTAATTTTAAAAAGGATAAAATAGTAACTTTGCATTATGTATAAAATAAATTTTAAAAAATAAGCCAAAAAAATTATTTTAAAAAATATAATAAAAATAAAAACTTATTTTAAAACCAGTTACTAAAAAAAAAAAAAGAACTTTTTTTTAAATAAGTTTTTATTTTATTATTTTTTAATATATTTTATTATTTTTTATTTTTTTAAATTTATTTTATATATAATGCAAAGTTTCCATTTTACCTCTTTTAAAATGAGTGAAAAGGTGAAAAGAAACTAGGTGGGAATAGTGAAATATCATATGAAATTAGGTGATCATGATGAAATGTTTTATGAAATTGGGTAACCATGATGAAATAAAATCAAATTAGGTGGTCGTGGTGACACTGAATATAAAGTTTGGTAGTCATGATGAAACAAAATCAAATTGGATAATCATGGTAACTTTAAATATAAAGTTTGGTGACCATTGGTGAATTTAGCATGATGTTCTATAATTCATTTTTAATACTTTTCAAAAAAGTTCAAATTTTTTCAGTTATTCACCTAAGAGCCCATGCCAATAGAAAAGTTTCATTTTGCCCTTGGATTATAGACTTCAAGTATGATTGTAAAAAATATGTTATAATTCATCTGTCTTGTCCGTTCAGATGTAAAGGATAATATTTCTTATCGGAGTGAGAATATTAGAAGCAAGAACTAGTGAATCTTAACTATGAGATTCCTTGTAACCTGTGAGAAAAGTCCACCAAAGACTTTCGTGATGGAGTTGAGGGGAATATTGGTTTCGTAGCAATTGCTAGCAAGGTTTTAGGGGTAACAATGGATGGAAGATGAAGAATTTGTCTCTTTTTATGACTTTTTTTTAATTAGTATATTTAAGTACTTTTCGTCCTATGAAAGTTAAATGTGTGTATCATATATGTTGATAAGTGTGTTTTTACACACTTATTTAATATCTAAATATGTTATTCATTGATTAAATGAATGAAATTCTACTTACAATTGTTTAATATTTGCTTTTATATACTAAAAATCACCTAAGCAAAGAAAAAAGGTGAAAGGAAGTAAAAAGGGACCAAATGCGTACAAAATTGTGAAGTTTGGGGACAAAAATGCAAAGTGTTGAAAGTACAAGGACCTGGCATTGTAATTATTGGAGGGTGTAATCGATATAAAAGTCAAAATTTGGGGATCGAATTGTACAATATCATAGTTGAGGGACTTGGTTCTCAATTTCATAAATGACTATGCTGCAAAAAGGGAAAAGGCAAGTGGTGCCATACGCCGCAGCACTGAGGCTTTGATTGCTGTGGCGCCGCAGCGCCACTTCAGGGGGCAGCTGCGCCACGCCTTCGGCTCCGAAGACCATTTTGTTTATTTACCAAAACTTCAGGGACCAATAGTGCAATTATTCTAGTTTTTGATGTTAAAACCTCAGAATTGGGCTCCTTGTTGGGATTACTCATTGCTGCTTCTTCCCAGCCGGCTCCTGCTTCTTCAATTTCATTTTCTTCTCCTTTCTTCTTTTCTTTTTCTTGGTATTTTGGGAGATTAAATCTAGAGAACAAAGAAGATTCAATTAAGGATTTGACAAGGCTTTAGAAAAATCAAAAGCAAGCTCAAAAAGCGTTTTATCTATGCTTTGTATTTTCTCAATTATTTTGTCAAACTTGCAATGTATTGTATAAAATATTCTCATTTTTATTATTTATACAATATAGGCTACTTTATTGTGTTGTAATTAATGTTATAAGAATAACCCAGCTTTTAATTAATTTTGATATTTGCTCTCTAATGTTAAGTTATTTATTTCTATGCATTTCTACTATTGTATTTATTGCATTTTCATTTATGTAGCCAATGAATAATTATGTTAGCGCTTTGTACATTGTTCAAGAGAAAATTGTGCATTTTAGATCAAATGGTAAAAACATTTTTCGATGGATCGACAATTCGAATTCAAAAAGTCGATTTTATTACTTGAACGCGACCCATGCACTTACTGTTGGGAAAATTTACACCGGTTACATGCATATTATATTTACAAAAGTATATCGGTTATTTGAGTGAAATCGAAACGTAATTTCGACTTACCGAAATAAGATTTGAGAAGCAAAACATAAAAGTTACTGAATCCGAATGCATGGATATGGATTCATCCCTTTCGATTCTTAACAAAAGCAAATTATTCTTTTGATCAAACCTTGCAACATAAACATGTAAGCAATGTTAATCATTTCCCGAAATCAAAATATAATAAAAAGAAATCAAAAAATTGTAGGAAGAAAGATGCAAGTGATGAATTTTTGGTCGAGGAAAGTGTTTGACACTTGGTCCTTAAGATGAATTTGCCCCGCTGATAAGTATGTTTTTACACACGTATTTGGTTCACAAACATGACTTAAACATGGATAAAATGGTTGAATTGTGACTTAATCCAGTTAAATTCATGCATTGTAGGTAATTCAATGGAAATTGTGGAATTCAGGAGAAAAGAGCCGAAAAAGGACCAAAACGCAACAAAGTGATAGTTCGAGGACCAAATGTGCAAATATTGAGAAGTTGAGCTAAATGCAAAACGAGAGTAAAAACATGCCAAGTATGAGCCCAATGACAAAGCAAAGCAATTGGAAGAAGAAAGTATTGATGAGGGACTGAAATGAAGACAATTGAAAGTTGGAGAACTAAAGCGCAAATACTCAAAAGATGTGCCGAATGAGTGGCATGAGATTTGATGGTGTCAATCATAAATTGGAAGATAAAATTTGTTGAAAAGATGAAAAAATCGAAGAAAGAAGTCAAGAGAAGCAACAAGGAAGTTCAGGGACCAAAATGTAAAAACCATATAGATGGTTATATCTATGCGACCGCATAGTGTAACCATCTATGCGGTCGCATAGATGGATGCAGGAAAAATAATTGGGCAGTTCAATTGATCTATGCGACCGCATAGGTTCCTTCTATGCGGTCGCATAGAAGAAAGTTTGGGGGGTTTTCTGCAGTTTCCTTTTTCAACTCCAACTCCTTTCTTACCTAATTTGGACACGCTCTATATACCCTAAAACACGTCCAGAACTAGGGTAGACGATTTTTGGGAGAAAAAGAGGCACACAATAACATCAAGATCCAAGAATTTATGCAAGAAGAAGGAGGATTTCATCAAGATTGAAGATTTCAAGCAACAATTATAATAGGGTGATGTCTTCTCCTTTATTGAATCTTTGTAATTTTCTTCAAAACATGATAGGCTAATTTTTTATTTCATTGGGAGTCGATGAACCTTTGATTTTCTTATAAATTCTTATATTTCATGAGTTTAATATAAACTATCTTTGGAATAAATTGTTTGATTTATATTGCTTTGATTGAATCCATAATTTATTGGCCATTTATTATGTGATTGTGATGGTTTATTCTTTACATTCGAAAGAAGTAGAATAGACTCGATATATATAAATTGACATAGGGTCCGATAGGGGATAGAAATATACCCCTATGCTTTATGCAATTCGGTAATTGTTCATAGAATTTCATGCGTTTTTGTATGTTGCATCATTCATAGAAATATAGGCTGATGATATGCAGAAATAGATCTAATATATATCGAGAGAGTATATTGATAGGCGTAGGAACATTGAATTGACAATTTTCCATTGATTAATTGGATTTGTGAAATTAGGGTTTATAGAAATCAAATGGGGATTCGATGTCCCAATGATTTTATTTCAACTTATTTCTACAATTTCATTTACAACATTGCATATTTACATTTTAGTTGAGTTGTCAAGTCATTTAATTAGTGGAATTTCGAAATTAGGGTTTCCAATTTCGAAATTAGGGTTTTCTTCAAAAATTAGGGTTTTTAATTGGGGGTTTCTTCCAAAATTAGGGCTTTTCACATTTAAACCAAATTTTCATTCAATTAGATTCGGTTAAGGTCACATTAGTCTAATTAGAGCTAATTCAATCCTCGTGCGAACGATACTTGGACTCACAGTCCATTTTACTACTTGTTAACGAACCGTACACTTGCGGTGGGTTTTAAAATTAAAACAAATAAATACGCGAACAAGTTTTTGGCGCCGTTGCCGGGGATTAAATTTTAGATTTAATTCTATCTTTTGTGACACTAATTCGAACTTATTCATTTCAGTACTTGTTAATTTTATTAGATTTATTTAATTATTGTTTATATTGACTTTTTGTGTTAATTTTGCCATATCAGGGCTTGCATGCAAGGAGCACCTGATCAAGACTTGGTCCCTATAGATCCAGAGATTGAACGCACATTCCGTCACAGGCAAAGGGAAGCAAGAGTGGTACAACAAATGGCTAACGAGCAAAATCGATCGGGAATTCCACTCAACGAAGGTGTGGCAGTGGAAGAGGATGGAAATACGGTACTTGGGGATTTCATGGCACCATTGGTGGTGCAAAGTCAATCTAGTATTGTATATCCTCCATTTGGGCAACCGAACTTCCAACTGAAGACAAACGTGATTCAACTGTTTCAGAATGGGCATCAATACCATGGGATGGCTAGTGAGAATCCGCATACACACATATCTCGATTTCTCGATATGTGTCAACACTTCAGATACCAAGGTATCTCTGATGATGC
>NC_036239.1:5115110-5138684 GCF_002742605.1 Olea europaea var. sylvestris
GGTGTATGAAGTAGATACTTACTCAGCACTGTTGGCGAAAATAGATTCCTTATTCCATAAGGTTGAAAGCATTTCACAAACCGCCACTGCTAAGCAAGTTATGAAGCAGAGTTGTGAAGAATGTGGAGCAGATCACAGTACTGCTACTTGCCCAATTCTAGCACAAGGAGTAGAACATGCAGAATTCGCACAATGGGGTCAGCGCCAGCAGAATAACCCACATTCAGAAACCTTCAATCAAGGCTGGAGAAAACACCCAAATTTTTCTTGGAGCAACCAGAATCAAAATAGACCACAAGGGCAATATCAGCAGCAAGACAAAAAGCCACATTTGGAGGATATGTTCGAGAAATTTATGGCACACACCAATCAGTACATGGAAGCCAATAATCAATTTATGCGAAGGACGGAAACAACGCTTCAAGATCAAAGTGCAGCGATCAAGAACTTGGAGACACAAGTGGGACGATAGCAATTTCCATGACGGGTAGAGCACCGGGAAACCTACCCAGCAATACTGAAATTAACTCTAAGGAACATGCAAAGGCTATAACAACCAGAAGTGGAGTACAACTGCCGAAACCACATGTAACAAGTTCGGGAGCCAACAAGGAATCAACGCCAACCTTGGAGGAAGAAATTGTGGAGCAAACTGACAATGCAACAGGAGATGAGGTTAAGAGGAATTCCAAGATATCACAGGGTAAAAATACTAATCCTGTTAACCCTCATGAGCCTCCTATTCCGTTTCCACAAAGGTTGAGAAAGCACAAAATGGATCAGCAATACAGTAAGTTCCTTGAAGTCTTCAAGAAACTACATATCAACATTCCATTTGTTGAAGCACTTGTCCAGATGCCGAGCTATGCAAAATTCCTGAAGGATATCCTCTCCAACAAGCGAAAAATAGAAGAACACGAAATAGTAATGTTGACTGAGGAATGCAGCGCCAGAATCCAGAGAAAGCTACCCCCAAAACTGAAAGATCCAGTGAATTTTACTGTACCCTACACTATTGGAGACTGTTATTTTGATAAAGCTTTGTGTGATTTGGGTGCAAGTATTAATCTAATGCCTCTTTCTGTTTTCAGGAAACTCGGCTTGGGAGAAGCAAAAGCCACAACAGTGACATTGCAGTTAGCAGATCGATCCCTTATACATCCAAGAGGAATCATTGAAGACGTGCTGGTAAAAGTGGAGAAGTTCATATTTCCAGCTGATTTTCTTATCTTGGACATAGAAGAAGATAAAGATGTTCCACTCATTTTGGGGTGACCTTTCTTAGCCACTAGGAGAGCAATTGTAGATGTTCAGAAGGGGCAGCTGATATTGAGGCTTGGTGACAAGCAAATCTCATTCAACGTGTTCAAAGCAATGAAATTCCCTACTGAGTCAGACAGTTGTTTCCAGATAGATGTAGTCTACCGAATAGTTCAAGACACATTTCGGCTACATCATCCTTCTGATGCATATGAGGCATGCATTGCACATTCATAATCCACCCATTCTGAATCAAGTGAGATTGAGACATGTGCTCGATTTTTGGAGAGCAACCAGCCATATATGCGCAGACGCTACTATGAAGAGCTGGGAAGTAGGACTGCAAAATCAGTGCCATCTATTGTGAAATCGCCCAAATTGGAACTCAAACAACTGCCACCACATCTTCGATATGCGTGCCTGGGGGAATCTTCTACACTACCTGTGATTATTTCAAGCACTGTTAGTGAGGTAGAGGAAGAGAAACTACTTCGAGTGTTAAGGGAGAATAAAACAGCTATTGGATGGTCAATTGCAGATATAAATTGGATCAGCCCATCTATATGCATGCATAAGATACTCATGGAGGAAAAATTTAAACCAAGCATTGATGGGCAGCGGAGATTGAATCCACACATGAAAGAAGTGGTTAGAGCTGAGGTATTGAAGTTGCTCGATACAGGCATTATCTATCCAATATCAGATAGTGCATGGATCAGTGCAGTACAAGTTGTTCCCAAGAAAGGAGGAATCACAGTGATAGAAAATGAGAGAAATGAGTTGATTCCTACACGGACAGTGACTGGATGGAGAGTGTGCATTGACTACCGTAAGCTTAACTCAGCTACTCGAAAGGATCACTTTCCATTACCGTTCATTGATCAGATGTTGGAGAGATTAGCAGGGCATTCGCACTACTGTTTCCTAGATGGGTACTCCGGTATAATCAGATTCCAGTGGCACCAGACGATCAGGAGAAGACCACTTTCACTTGCCCCTATGGCACCTTTGCATACAGAAGGATGCCATTTGGATTATGCAACGCTCCCGCTACCTTTCAGCGGTGCATGATGGCTATTTTCTCGGACATGATTGAGAAATTCATCGAGGTATTCATGGATGACTTCTCCGTGTTTGGATCTTCATTTGATGAGTGCTTGGAGCATCTAAGTCTTGTGCTACAACGGTGTACGGAGACCAACTTGGTGTTGAATTAGGAGAAATGTCACTTTATGGTACAAGAAGGCATCGTACTAGGGCACAAAATTTCAGCAAAGGGTATTGAAGTGGACAGGGCAAAGATTCAGGTGATCGAGAAATTACCACCACCTACCTCAGTGAAGGGTGTTCGCAGTTTTCTTGGGCACGCTGAATTCTACGGAAGGTTTATTAAGTATTTTTCAAAAATTACCAAACCTCTATGCTGTTTACTGATGAAGGAATCCCCATTTGAGTTTACTGATGAGTGCCTGCAGGCCTTTAACACTTTGAAAGAGAAGTTGACTTCAGCACCTGTAATTATCACACCGGATTGGAATCTGCCATTTGAATTAATGTGTGATGCCAATGATTATGCTGTGGGAGCCGTGTTGGGTCAACGAAGGAATAAGATATTTCACGTGAACGAACAAATTTTTGGTGTGATGGAAACACCCTGGTATGCAGATATAGTTAACTATTTAGCCAGGTCTATCATACCGCCAGATTATTCAAGTCACCAGAAGAAGAAATTCTTCGTTGAATTGAAGTATTATTTTTGGGAAGATCCCATTCTCTACAGGCGGGGGGCTGATCAAATTGTTCGTCGCTGTGTACCAAAGGAAGAGGTGCCTTTGATACTAGAAAACTGTCACTCATCTATATATGCAAGGCATTTTGGTGCTTCGAAAACAGCTGCGAAGATTCTTCAATCAGGTTTTTACTGGCCTACACTCTTTAAAGATGCTTTTGAATTTGTAAAAAGGTGTGACCGATGTCAGCGCACGGGTAACATATCTAGAAGAAATGAGATGCCTTTGAATAGTATCTTAGAGGTGGAATTACTCGACGTCTGGGGGATCGACTTCATGGGACCATTTCCACCATCCTTTTCAAATCAATACATATTAGTGGCTGTGGATTATGTATCGAAGTGGGTCGAGGCTGTTGCACTACCTACTAATGATGGGAAAGTGGTGATTGAGTTTTAAAGAAGAACATCTTTACCCGGTTTGGAACACCAAGAGCCATAATCAGTGACGGGGGCACACATTTCTGCAATCGTCAGTTCGAGCAGTTGTTAGCAAAATATGGCGTTAAGCATCGTATAGCCACCGCATACCATCCCCAAACCAGCGGACAGGTCGAAGTATCAAATAGGCAATTGAAGCGAATACTCGAAGTCACAGTCAACTCATCACGAAAAGATTGGTCAAAGAAACTGGATGATGCCTTGTGGGCCTGCAGGACTGCATTCAAGACCCATATAGGAATGTCACCATATCGACTGGTTTTTGTGAAAGCATGTCACCTACCTCTTGAGATCGAACATCATGCCTACTGGGCAATGAAGAAGTTGAACTTGAATTTGAAGGCTGCGGGTGAAAAACGGCTGTTACAACTGAATGAACTGGATGAGCTCAGAATGGAAGCCTACGAGGACTCAAAGATCTACAAAGAGCGCACCAAGAAATGGCACGACATGCATATCCAGAGGCGTGACTTTAAAGTGGGGCAGAAAGTGCTACTCTACAACTCTAGGCTTAAACTGTTTCCAGGAAAATTGAGATCGAGATGGTCTGGTCCATATACCATTACACAAGTGTTTTCACATGGGGCAATTGAGATCACTCACGACAGCAAGGGGACATTCAAGGTTAATGGACAACGGTTGAAGCACTATTGGGGCGGTGATTTCTCAAAGGACAAGTCTACCATCCATCTTGGATCGCCAGAATGACACAATATGGTAAAGTCGAGCTATCGACTATAACCTAGCGCTGAGTGGGAGGCAACCCACTGTATCCTTAAATTTTTTTTTTTTTTTTTTTGCATTGCATTAGTTTAGTAATTTGTTTGAGTTTAGTTTGTTTCTTAGGTCATCGATCATATTTTACATGATAGCCTAGGCACTACACGTTTAATGTTGCATGAATGAGTGCTAAATGAAGTGTTTGGGTGTTCGAGTGTGTGTCACGCATTCTGATGTGCGATGATGTTCGTTTGGTTAAGCTTTCAGAATGCGGGACAACATTTATGAAAAAAAATCGATTTTGGTGCCAAGTTTCGATAAGCATATTCCTCTTTTCGAGTCAAAATTTTCAATTTTTCCAGGAATATAGCGAGGAGAGTCAAATTTTTAAGTGAAAAATCGATTTTCGGGGAGTTAAATTTTATTATTAAAAAAAAAATTTGACAAAAATGGCACTCTTTTTATTTTATTCTATTTTATTTCTTTAAAAAAAATCCGATTTGGTCTATGCGGTCGCATAGACCTTCACCGAAAGACAAAATGGGGCACTCGTTTGCACTATGTGACCGCATAGTGCAACACTATGCGGTCGCATAGTGTAGTGGTCACGGGTTTTAACCCGTGACCACACCATTCATCCCCAAAACTTTCCCCCCTCTCACTCTCACTCGAACACACGCACACACTTCACCCATTCACCCATTCACTTGCACACACTTCACACTTGCACACTTCTCATTTCATCCTCTACACTTACACCCATTTCACACACTCTTCATTCAATTGGATTGGATTTTACATTGAGGCGCCACATCTAAATTAACAAGTATTTGGCCAAGCAAGGATGCCTCCTAAAAGAACTTCAAAGGGAAAAGAGAAAGTTGGCTCCTCATCTGGAACGGCCCGAACAAGAGAACCCGAAGGGGGTGTTCGAAGATTCCTTTCATCAGATACAGCTGCCCGTTATGCCAATGTTGTGCGTAATTAGGCAATCATTCCCGAGAGGCCAGTTAAGCTAGAAGATTTTCCCAACTTTGAAATATCATATCTGATTCACAACTGTGGCTGGGAAAAGGTAATAGAAAGACCTCATCCGGTGTATGAGAATCTAGCAAAGGAGTTTTATGCAAATTTCAACACAGAAATCGACACTCCCGGATCGGAGCACTTACATCAGACATGGGTTAGGGGCAAATGGATTATGTTTTCACTAGAGGTAATTCATGACTACTATCAGTTATCCTGGAATAATGTGGTTCCTATTCCAGAAGACTTCAACTGGAATAAGGTTGCAGAAATATTGTTGGGACGTGAAAACGTTTGGCCTCTACCTACAGCAGACTGGCATTAGATAGATCTCACCCCATCCATAGCAATTTTATGGTTATTCATGTGTCATAACATCGAGCCTATATCCCACAGGACAACATTTACAAATCCAAGGGCCGGATTCATATACCATTTGGTTAGAGGGAACAAGATTGATCTAACCACGTACATCTACAACCAAATTCATGGTACAGGCACTTGGGGTGATAGGCACTACTCACTAATTTTTCCCAGTCTGATAAGTGGAATATGTAGAGCAGCGGGGATACAAATCCAACCTAGGGAAGCACCAGAAAAGCCAATCCCCTTTATCAAGCAATCCACACTAGAGGCCCAAGACCGACCAAGACTGAAGCACCAATAGAAATTAGAAAACGCACGACGACGACAGCAATTGAATGAGGAAGGTCAAGCAGATGCAGACCTTGACATGCCTCAAATTTCTCCACCACCACCCCAGGTTGATATGGACAATCAGGTTTTGAGGCAGATATTCGCCGCCACCACTGGAACTAGCCGGGACATACAACATCTCCAGCAGAGTTTTGAGACCATGACTACCACTGTTGACAAAGTGCAGAGAGACCTCTACTCTTCCCGGGACTACACAAGGGGTGCTTTAAATAAAGCCACAGCGGCACGACGGGAAGTGGAGACCATGAATGGTAGGTTCAACATGTATGCTGGGAGAATGGATGGCATACAGTAGCGAGTGAACGAAACCTGGGATCGATTGGGAAGTATGGAGAATAGGCTTCAATCCATTCAGGCAGAGCAAGCGCAGCAGACAGAGTTGATGAGACAAATCCTATCTCGCCTTCCATCTCCTCCTGAAGATCATGCTGCGGGTCCCAGCTACACACCACGACCACCACTTTGATCAGGGGAGTGTTGTTTACCTCTATTTGCCAAGTTGTGTTTATATTTTTAAATTATGCTTTTATAACTTTACATTTACATTGAAGACAATGTACTGTATAAGTTTGGGGGATGGTAGCATAATTTTTAAACAAATATTCGGCATGTAGTTAACATGCATTTTCACAATCAATCATTAAATTGACTACATTCTTGCATGATGCATGCGTGATGAATGAGTGTTGCTTTTACTTTTGCATGCTTGTGTGGGTTTGGTAGCCTTGCCGGCTATGATGTGATTATTGGACAGGTGTAAGATAGAACTGTGGATATAATACAGGATTTAATTAGCTAATACTTATTGATGCAATGCTTGACATTCTTTTGCACGCCACTCATGTTTTCATGTTAAGTTATTGATTGGGATTTTGGTGAAAAATATGAGAAACCTAGGTTAACCCTCTATAACATTAACCGGTTAAACCACCTTAAGATAGTTTGGAGATGGTTGAGCCACTATAGGTAAACATGGAGATAAGTAGAGGCTCAGTGCATGAATTTATATTGTGTGGATTGCCTAGACCCAGAAGGTGAGAAATAGGTGAAAGCTTTAAGTTGAGGACGGTTGTTGAGATCAAATGTCTAGAAAAACAAGTAAAAGGCATAAAATAAACATGGGAAAATCATCACTTCTCTCAAAAGCCTTTATGACTCAAGCAAGTAAGTCTGTTAGGATTTAAAACCTGATATCCTAAAGCCAACTGGTTTGGAAATTATTGGCCTAAAGCTCGTTACAGGGGTCATATAGAAAGTCAGATAAAGGAGAAGTTGACACAAATTCATCTTATCGAGCATTTATAACTCGGGTGAATAAGGCTGCAAGGGTTTAAAACCTGGTGCCCTAAGACCAACTGGTTTGGGAGTCATCGCCTAAAAACTCGATACACGGGTTATATAGAAAGCAAATGAGAAGATGAGAAAAAAAAATTTTAAAAAAAGGGGCCCTTGTTGGACATTTGGTTGATATAACTTTAACCTTGATGCGAGGTAAGTAGCTTAGTTTGAGCCTAAAGGTTGAAACAATCAAATTAAAGAGAGTCTCCACTTGTTGGTATGTGTACTTGTAAGGGTAAAATCTATCCAAACTAAGAGAGGGTAAGGATTATAGTTGTTAAACTCCCAATCTTAGAACACACCCCGAGATATTAGAGTGAAAAGAATAAGTTTGGGGGGTTGTGTATCTCTCGAGTGATGCAAGGATAAATTGACCACTATGGGTCGGGAATAAACCTTTCATAAGCTTGATATGTTGGCATGAGTTCACACACACACATTGAGTATTACAATTGATGAGTAAAGGTTAATTTTATTCTCGCACTATTGATATCGTTTTATTGTTAATGCTAAGTTCCAATCCTGAGACACGGCAAGCTATTAAGCCATGTTTGTATAGCATTGAGTCACTGCATTGTTTAAGGACAAACAATAGTTTAAGTTTGGGGGATTTGATAAGTATATTTTTACACACGTATTTGGTTCACAAACATGACTTAAACATGGATAAAATGGTTGAATTGTGGCTTAATCCTATTAAATTCATGCAATGTAGGTATTTCAATGGAAATTGTGGAATTCAGGAGAAAAGAGCCGAAAAAGGACCAAAACGCAACAAAGTGATAGTTCGAGGACCAAAGGTGCAAATATTGAGAAGTTGAACTAAATGCAAAACGAGAGTAAAAACATGCTAAGCATGAGCCCAATGACAAAGCAAAACAATTGGAAGAAGAAAGTATTGAGGAGGGACTGAAATGAAGACAATTGAAAGTTGGAAGACTAAAGTGCAAATACTCAAAAGATGTGCCGAATGAGTGGCATGAGATTTGATGGTGTCAATCATAAATTGGAAGATAAAATTTGTTGAAAAGATGAACAAATCGAAGAAAGAAGTCAAGAGAAGCAACAAGGAAGTTCAGGGACCAAAATGTAAAAACCACATAGATGGTTATATCTATGCGACCGCATAGTGTAACCATCTATGCGGTCGCATAGATGGATGCAGGAAAAATAATTGGGCAGTTCAATTGATCTATGCGACCGCATAGGTTCCTTCTATGCGGTCGCATAGAAGAAAGTTGGAACCTATGCGTTCGCATAGAAGAAAGTTCGGGGGGTTTTCTGCAGTTTCCTTTTTCCACTCCAACTCCTTTCTTACCTAATTTGGACACGCTATATATACCCTAAAACACGTCCAGAACTAGGGTAGACGATTTTTGGGAGAAAAAGAGGCACACAATAACATCAAGATCCAAGAATTTATGCAAGAAGAAGGAGGATTTCATCAAGATTGAAGATTTCAAGCAACAATTATAATAGGGTGATGTCTTCTCCTTTATTGAATTTTTGTAATTTTCTTCAAAACATGATAGGCTAATTTTTTATTTCATTGGGAGTCGATGAACCTTTGATTTTCTTATAAATTCTTATATTTCATGAGTTTAATATAAACTATCTTTGGAATAAATTGTTTAATTTATATTGCTTTGATTGAATCCATGATTTATTGGCCATTTATTATGTGATTGTGATGGTTTATTCTTTACATCCGAAAGAAGTAGAATAGACTCGATATATATAAATTGACATAGGGTCCGATAGGGGGATAGAAATATACCCCTATGCTTTATGCAATTCGGTAATTGTTCATAGAATTTCATGCGTTTTTGTATGTTGCATCATCCATAGAAATATAGGCTGATGATATGCAGAAATAGATCTAATATATATCGAGAGAGTATATTAGATAGGCGTAGGAACATTGAATTGACAATTTTCCATTGATTAATTGGATTTGTGAAATTAGGGTTTATAGAAATCAAATGGGGATTCGATGTCCCAATGATTTTATTTCAACTTATTTCTACAATTTCATTTACAACATTGCATATTTACATTTTAGTTGAGTTGTCGAGTCATTTGATTAGTGGAATTTCGAAATTAGGGTTTCCAATTTCGAAATTAGGGTTTTCTTCAAAAATTAGGGTTTTTAATTGGAGGTTTCTTCCAAAATTAGGGCTTTTCACATTTAAACCAAATTTTCATTCAATTAGATTCGGTTAAGGTCACATTAATCTAATTAGAGCTAATTCAATCCTCGTGAAAACGATACTTGGACTCACAGTCCATTTTACTACTTGTTAACGAACCGTACACTTGCGGTGGGTTTTAAAATTGAAACAAATAAATACGCGAACACCCGCATCGGAGCTAACGATTTTTTGACAATCATCTCCCAAGATACAACGACCACGTCAAACCATAGGAGTATTCCAAATGACTTCGACCAGCGAACTCGAACGGAATTCCCTCTCTATCAAGGAAATGCATGAAAATGCCATGAAATTTGAAAGGAGAGAATTGCAAGAGGAGAATGAATGCAATTGGTGTACCTAAAACCATTTCCATATGGTTCTATTTATAGATGTAGATAGGGTGCAAATGAAGTGGTGTGGGCCAAAACATGCATCCTTTCAAAAAGTTGCAACACTTGGCCAAAACCTGCTTCCTTTCGAAAAGTTGCAACACTTCATTTCTTCCAACTTTGGTCCGCAATTTCTCAATCATCCGAAATTGGTTTCGAGATTCCAAATATACCACGACGATCTACTCGACGAGTAGAATAAGTTGGTCTATTTACTTTTGTAATTTGACCATCAGATTAAGTCCGAATATTTGGTCAAAGTTGACACGTAGTCACACCTTTTCATTTTTCACTTTTACATACCTTTTCATTTTTCAATTTTTGGTTAATTATTTGAACTAATTCCAACAATCCCCCACATGAATGAAAATTCGATTATGCAAATGTAATGCTATGATTTGATGCAAGTAGAGAAAGAGCGAAAAGCCACTGCATTGGGGATAGTAGCTTCTGGCCTTGAACCTACCGTAGTGAAATACCATCGGACTTACTCGGCTAATTGGTGAACGTGATAACTTGAACCATTCAGTCTTTAGTGTAAGTCAAGACAACGATACTCACACAGATGTCTTTCCTAAACCGTTCATGGTTCTCATGACTTTGTTCATTTTGGCCCTGAACCCTTCTTGGTTCTGCGAGTGTTTAGAGAATTTAAGCCTTAAATAATTCTCATTGAAGCGGCCCCACTCCACACTCACATAGGTGACCTCCTATTAAGAGTATTCTGTCTTATTCCACTTGACTTAATCAAGATATAGGAATCATTTAAAGATTATCTTAACCTCTTATAACTTTGTAGAAAGCACTTTAATATCATAGGAATGAGCTAGGAAACTATTTTCTTTAGTACTTCATGGAATCCTCATAACTTAGTTATCTCTTTGAACCAAGATCTTGGAATCTCCAGTCAACAAGGTAGGGTTACCATTACAAGGACTCTAACGTAGTAGGCTTTACCTCATTCCCTTTGATATGCAGTATTATTGATCTCTCTTAGTAAATCTCTTTAAAGGTACCACGAGTTTACACTACTGAGATCATCTGCTTAATGGTATTATGTCTATGACTTATACGTCTAAACATACCATTACATGGGACTTAGTATCTTATCAAATATTGCAAGCCAATGATCGATTCATTTGATAGCTACAAATGATCGCCACCAAGAAATCCTCTAAAGCTTTATCAATTTCCAAATACGGTTGGAAGATTTCTATCAAACACTACACTAGTCAATCACTTTTACTAGTAAATTTCAGAATCATGGGTATTCAATATCATCATTGAAACATTACCATGCATTTGAACTTTATGAATATTCTTCAAATATTCCAATTGTTCTTACATGTCCAAACAATCGCCACAATTGGCTTCCACCCATTTAATCCACATTAGACTTAGTGTATATCATCCTTATAATTAGTATAAGGGTTTTCTATCTTTCCACCTTTATAGATATATTTCTATGATTATAAGATAGAAGCAAATGTAACTCTTAAACTGAGTTACCCCCACAATTCCTCAATTAAGAATACATATGCAATCTAGTAACGTTGCATCCATAAGTTTTAAACTTTTCATTCAAGTTCACAAGCATTTATGATAACCTCCCACATCTTTGGGTTACAATTGAACTTAAGATTCAGCAACTCTTTCATAGTTCAATTCATAATATCTGTATCTAGTGCTTTGTAAAAGTTTATGTACTTTCAAAGCAACGGTCATCAACTTGCATATAACATACTTCAATCTAATTAATTTTGATCATTGAAATTAAATCAAGGTCATTACATAGACCAACAATGCTTTCAAAACATATACCAACTTAATTGGTTTCATGATTGAAGTCAAATTCAACAATAAAGAGGGATAAGCATTGCAACTTTTTCAAACATATGCACCTTATCACATTTGTAACATTTCACATGATAGTTTCATTTCAACCATCAGTTGAAAAGTTGTGTTCTTAAAAGACACAATCCTATAAAAGGACATACCTCTTGAAATAATTTCTATGAAGAAACATACCTCTTGGAATTAATCTCTATGAAGAGATATACTTCTTGGAATTAATCTCTATGAAGAGACACGCTCATTGAAAAATAATTATATCCAAAGTCATGATTTGTCATATAAAAGGACGCACCTTTTCATCTAAATTGATCCTAGAATATTTCATAATATTCTACACAATTTTGCATAACATAGTTTTTATCTTTTCCAAGTGAATGTCATTTTACAATTATTATTTTCAAGAATAACGGGCACCACCGCCAACTATAGACATCGTTTGTGCTCTATAAATAATTTCATATTCCAATAATTGGATAAATAATTTCCACTTTAAAATAATTAGGACAAACCATTTTGTCATAATCTTATGTACATATAATTTAGCATAAGTCATCTCATTTAATTTCATCAAATTAATTGAGGCTCAACAAGATTTGAAATTTTCATCAAGATAAGAACCAATATCCAACAATATGGGTGGACACCAAACCATGTCTCTTCATTCAAATATTTTTCATGCACATGCATTTGTCAAAATATTCCATCGAGTGATTATCACTAAATATATTAACTAATTGAAATTCATGTGATATATCAATTACAGCCCTCACACTTTGGTGACATTCACTTTATGTGAAAGTTCACGTGCCATGCCTCCATTTTATGCCATTTGCCATAAGAGATCCAATTAACATTTTTTTGAGGAAAAAAAATTAAGGATAACTATCTTTAATTTATAGTAGACTGATACGATCTTTCAATTTACTGCAATATGCTTTTTCACATTATTTCATGCACAATAATATTTCAACAATTATGCAGAATTTAAACAAATTTTACCATTTAAGTCCCATGAAGTTGAAGGTAGTAAGAAATTATAGACAATTCATACTAAAACGAAGAGTCGCCATCTTACAAACCTCAAGATAAACAATTAAACGGTAGGAAATATTTTATCCCTCTGCCACCGTTTTTAACCATTCAACAATTTTGAAGTATACATGCTGATATATGAAGAGAATTCAAAACACATGCATTTTTCTTCCAACAGATATACAATTGGCAAACAGAATGTTATATGGATGCATAAAAGTTATCGGCCAAAAGCCTGTTTTAAATCAGAGGCACTCATTGGCAGCCTTCCATTATTTACCAAAATGAAATATGCAAACAGAATTTTGAGGCAGTATATATATATATATATATATATGTTTTTTTTAATATAAGAGTTGCACAGAATCCCACCGAGCATAAAACATAAATCGGTGTCGACTTTATGCAATCAGATTTTATCATCCAATCCATTTAATACTTTATTCATACAAACAGAATAATGAAAAATATAATTGCACGAAAACAAAATTCACCTTAAGATTGTTGGGAAAATTTACACCGATTACGTGCATATTATATTCACAAAATGATATCAGTTATTTGTGTGAAATCGAAACGTAATTTCGACTTACCGAAATAGGATTTGAGAAGCAAAACATAAAAGTTACTGAATCTGAATGCATGGATATGGACTCATCCCTTTCAATTCTTGAATCAAAGCAAATTATTCTTTTGATCGAACCTTGCAACATAAACATGTAAACAATATTAATCATTTCCCGAAATCAAAATATAATAAAAAGAAATCCAAAAACTGTAGGAAGAAA
Organism: Olea europaea var. sylvestris; assembly: GCF_002742605.1. NCBI lineage: Eukaryota > Viridiplantae > Streptophyta > Magnoliopsida > Lamiales > Oleaceae > Olea > Olea europaea. The sequence continues at coordinate 5,128,660 of NC_036239.1, forward strand.
GATGCAAGTGATGAATTTTTGACCGAGGCAAGTATTTGACACTTGGTCTTTAAGATGAATTTGCCCCGCATCGGAGCTAACGATTTTTCGACAATCATCTCCCAAGATACAACGACTACATCAAGTCATAGGAGCACTCCAAATGATTTCGACCAGGAAACTCTGACAGAATTCTCTCTCCACCAAAGAAATGCTATGAAATTAGAAATGAGAGAATTGCAAGAGAAGAATGAATGCTCAATGCAATTGGTGTACCCAAAACCATGTATATAGGGTTCTATTTATAAATATAGAAATGCTACAAATGAAGTAGTGTGGGCCAAAACATGCATCCTTTCAAAAAGTGGCAACATTGGGCCAAAACTTGCATCCTTTCAAAAAGTTGCACCACTTCATTTCTTCCAACTTTAGTCCGCAATTTCTCATTCATCTAGAATTGATTTCGAGATTCGAAATATGCCACGACGATGTACTCGACGAGAAGAATAAATTGGTCTATTTACTTTTGTAATTTGACCATTGGATCAAGTCCTAATATTTGGTCAAAATTGACACGTAGTCACACATTTTCATTTTTCACTTTTACACATGTTTTCATTTTCCAATTTTTTAATTAATTGTTTGAACCAATTCCAACACTTACGGTGTATAATTTTAGCGAACGCATGTCATAACTCACAACCAACGGCCATTTGGATGGATACGGTCCAAAGGTGATCCAGCTACATAATTTTCCATAGGGTTGGGATGGCACTACCAAAATTTGAAGGTTGGAAACGTCATTGCACGTTTCAAAGGTTGAGTACCCAGCTGTAATATTCCCTAAAAGAACTGAAGCTCCTAATTTTTCCATTAGGTGATGTGAAAAAGTAGTTTTTAAACTCAAAATTTTAACTCGATTAATTTCTTTACCCTTTTTTCACGCACGAAATCTCACGAGCATGTTTCGCACTTGAAAAAAAGTCAAACAACCCGCATGGCCTCCCCCATAAATAAAATAATCCCACCCCTATATGTGGATGTTGTATCAACCCTACGGTCATTGTGCGAGCAGTGTAGCACGGCTCTTCCCACTTTCAAGTCTTGAAAACTAAGAAGTGGTTCTAGTTCAAAATCCTCTTTCAAAATTTATTTACTAAGATATTCTTGATTTTGTATGTGATTGTGTATCTTTTCCACACTTTAATATAACATTTCAAAATTTATTTACATTTTACTATGGCTTAAATTTTGTTAATTTAACTTTGATCATTAGCAAATTAATTGGTCCATACCTAGCATTGTCACCACACTAAAGTCCATTTATCTTCTAATTTGCATTTCATTCTCTTCTAAATATTATGTATGCCAAATAATTGAGTATAGTAGACATTGAAAAAATATATGAATCTCAGTCTAATTTTGTAGATCGCGTTAAATTACATAAATTGGGTTCAAGAGAAATTTATTTTGAACATATTATTTCATATTATTATGGTTGAAATAAAACTCATGTAATCATTTGATATTATATCAATTCTTAATTTCCTTTGCATTGATTGGTAGACAAATGTGTGGGATTTTAAACATTGTAAAAATAACCAATCTTATCTTTTCTATATATTTTGCTATTCTTCAAGTCAAGGCAAAAAAGAAAATTCTTTTTCAAGTTCTTAGCAAATTTCAGATTTCTAATTAAGGTAAGATACTTAAGTATAGCAGTTAAATTTTTTTATTCTCCATGATATCTATATTATGATTTCAGTCAATGCCTTAAAACTCTAAGATTGATTTTTATGTTAAACAATTCGAGATAGACCATCAGATCCAATTAAGTTAAATCATTGGGAATGTGAAAATTTTAAAGAAAAACTATATGTTATCGCGATCAGCGGTTTTAAGTCTATTAATGTTAGGTATGAGTATTTCATTTATATTTATGTTATGTTGAATACAAATTTGCACGTATCTTACTGAGTGTTTTATTTAAAATGCTCACTCTTGCAAAATTGTAGATTAGAACGTCATGCTGGCGCCTGGAAAATTGGATTAGTGGTTACTTATGGGTTGCTAAGTAAAAAATGATTTAAGCACATTCATGACTAGACTTCCATTTAGCATTTTCATGTTTAGTATTTGCACTTTTTTTTTTTTAATATATAGTTTTGACATTCATGTTTGCGTGTATTTCGTTTAAATTGATGTTAAATGATTTTAATTAAATTTAAGTGTTGGTTGACTACTCTTTTAAATTCATTGAGTGGAATTATCAAATTTTCTTTAAAGTTTCAAGGATATATATATTTAGTAACACTTCGACTTTTTAAAATTGAAAATTTGGGGCGTTACATAAATTTATAATTACTGAGACTGGCTAAATTAATATCATCCTTTAATCTTTTATTAAAGGGAGGGAAAAAATAGCCATCAACAACAGAAAGGATAACAAAAATTATTGAAGTAATTGACAGCCACATCTTCACACCAAATTCTCACGATCAGCATCACTAACTCTTTCTTCCACAAGTCGTACCAACTCCCCATCACCCCTGCCCTCGTTCACAAACACATCATCTCTTTTGCTTAACACTGCATGAAGTATAACAATAGGTATAGTTGCAGAAAGAGTCACGAACAGATGAACGAAAGCACCAGTAACGATCAGCTCGACAGATGTGATCATAAACAGCAGAAACAGCACGACTCGCTTGCCAATGATCTTATGAAGCACAACAGAACTGGGCAAAGCACGCAGTAACAGAAAGTATAAGAAGGTCACTTCTGTCATGGCTACCAAAAGGATCAACGAAACCTTGCGCCGTGGGATAAGGGTGATGAAGAGGACAGTCCATACAAATATTGAATAGTACAAACTGAATTTCTCCAAGTTCTTGATGATTCTAACTGCAGCTGATTCTGGGGTAGAAGGGATATTAAAAGGGCTTGTGGATTTGAATCTGTTAAGATATTTTTGAATTGATTCCTCGGGTTCATCGTCCCGGGAGATGGTGGGAGATGGAGAAGTGGTGGCTGGCCTGTGTGTGGTGGTGCCATGACTAGCCATTTCTCAGCTGAAAGGCGTGGTGTATGAAAGGATTGATAATGTTAATCCAATTAAATATACAACTTTCAAATGCAGTTAGTCAAGTCAATGTTAGACTTTACCCACCAATGCTTTCCTCGAAGAGACTGCAAAGACTAAATCAACCATGTCATTGTTTGAGCTCATTACTTAAGAAAAATAAAAATTGAGAAAATTGCATCCACACAACCTTTTGGATTTACATTTATAAAAATGTCACATTTTAATAATTTTGACCAAAATGTCACTTTTGAACTTTTTTACCCTTCTATAAATTTTAAACAATAAAACTATTTATACATCCGAAGTTGACACCCCGAATGACGCTCCCCTCACAAAAGAGGGGGGTCCACACGTAATAAAATAATTGTGGGCCCCTTCTTGTGAGAGGAGTGTCATTCGGGGTGGATGTACAAATAACAAAGTCCAATTTTAAATACCTTGCATTAGGGCTGTAAGCAAAAATCGTAAAATCGAAAAATCGAACCGAAATCGCATTTTAGAAACCGTCGGTTTGGTGCCACGTGGACCCGGTCAACGAAATGGTTTTGACCCAAACAAAACCGATTAAAATGGTTTGGTTTAGATTTGAGAATTTTAATTGCGGTTTAAAAACAAACCGAACCGACGAAAAAATATATAAAAATAAAAAAATGAAATTTTTTGAAAATTCATCCAAATATGTAAGATTCAATAGTTTTGTCATTTGTGGGTATTTTTGTTAATTCCTAATTTTCTAATACAAATATATTATTATTATTATCCAATAATCCTAATATATATTTAATAATTTTAAGACTAACATAATCTATCAAAAGCATTTTTCCTCTTCAAAATTTAGATGAACTCCAGTCAACATCCAACACAGTTATGAGCCACCGGCACTACACACTACTTTTCAGATTTTTCACGCATTTTCAAAGTCGAATTGAAGTTCATTATACCAAATCGGAGATAAAGAGATTCTAGACCTTCGGTGATAATATTTACTACAAATAAAATTTCAGATCAATAATTTTTTGGAGCAAACTAAGGTAAAAATCTGAAATTAAATGTGTTTCGTAACATCATACAAACGTAAACTTGTGTAATTGTTATGTTTAGATATTATAAACAATTGCTTTATTATTGTAGTTGGTTATTCTCGTTGTTTAATCAATATCTTTTTTTCAGATATAATGATCACGAGATTTTGTTGGACATCATTATGTTTTTTGGACCTTATATCTAGTTTAGTAGACTTTTATTATAATGTTATTGTATCGTCATTAACCTAAAAAAGGTGAACAAAAATGAAAAAAAAAACTATTTTTTAATTTATTGTGATTTCACTTTGATTTAGTTAATATTTAAATTTATAGTAGATATATTTAGCCTCTGTTTGAACCATATTTTTCTTATCATCATAATGAGAAAATTGACTATTGGAGAGGAGGTTGGGTCCCACACATGAAATAACAGGTCAACAAAGGCAGCTGGACTTGTGGAATAACTATCCAAATTTTCATTTTTTTGTCCCAAAAATTTGGTTCAAACAAGGGTTTAGTTTGTTTTAGATTTATTACTAGTGAGATATAAATATATATAAAATTCAATGAATTAATGACATAAAAGTAGACGGGCAAAAAAATATATGACGAAATCGGTGGTTTAAAACTGGACCAAACTGTTAGGTTTAGGTTTGAGTTTTTTTCAAACCGTTCAAAATGGTTTGGTTTAAATTTGGATTTTTCTCAAACCGTTTTAAATGGTTTGATTTGAAAATTTGTCAAAAATCGGACCGCTTACACCCCTACTTTGCATATCCTTCATTTATTTTTGATTTGACTAGTTGAAAAAGTCAACTATTTAACAAGCATGTACAGAAAACTAAAAGAGATTCAAACTAATATGTTTACAATCAATTTTCCTAACAAAGGACAAGACGGTCCAATAGGAGTTTTCCAATAATTAAAATTGTTGCTGTTACATAATTTGCAAGAAACCCAATAATCTATCAGTAAAAAAAATTCTTTGATTTAGTTCATCAAGTTTTAATGAGCGAAAGAGAAAAAAATTGGGTTTCATTTAAGAAGAATTTTTTTTGTAAAACTTGAAAATAATTTGGGTTATATTACTACGTCGATACGACACTTCTTAAGATTCTAAATCAAAATTTTGATCCCGATAGTACAATTGTGTGCACTTGTCTTAATTTTTTTGTAAGGTGTCGAATATCTTTTAAACGATAATTTTTATTTTTTGGTTTGATTATGTTATTTGTGGCGACATATTTTATATTAATTGTCGCCCATGTTAAGTCCTTATTTAAAATTAGATACATTTAAGGTGTGTTTGATTTCATGGAAAGAAAAATAAATTTTAGAAAATTCAATTGTCTACAACTTATTTATATAAAAAATATTAATTAAATGTATTTGGTTGATTTAGTTTTCAACCTAAAAAATATTATATTTGTCTATTTTTTATTGGTGGATGTATGATAGAGAAAGGATAGACAAGAGAGTGGATTTCCTGGAAAATAAAATTCTAATTCATTTAAGGAAAATACTTTTCTTGATTTTGAGAAAAATATGATCATGTGATCAAAAGTAGGAAAATGTTTTTCATGAAAAAAAATATCAATCAAACAACATAAAAATAAAAATTTAGATGAAAAAAATACATTTTTCATAAAAAAAAAATGTTGGCAATCAGACTTAGTTTCGTGCCATATAACCCCAAATTTAACACGTTATCTTGATTTTTTTCTCACACCTATCAACACAGAACCTGATTTTCTCTCCACTAAGGCATCCCACGCGGTTGGCACACATACACACAAGGGGGAAATATTTTTTAATTCGAAGCGGGACCCACGCCTTGACTGTGAGGTAGCGATCATCCATGGTGTCAACGCCACGAGTCGTTTAGCATTTTTCCCCCGCTCCCACTTTACCATTTTTAATTCCATTTTGGTTAACTGCCAAAAACCGTCCATTTTCATTTCAATTGAAAACATTAACTCATTCAACTCCTATAGCACGTTTTTTTCTAATAAACCACAATTATAAACACATAAATTCCACTTATACCTTTCCCATAGCCTAAAGTTACATTTGAATCTGAAAATTATCTGAAGGATAGGCTAGAAGCACGCTGCATTTTGTTATAAATTGGACACAAAGAGGATATTCAAAGTCCAAACATTTGAAGTAGGATTGTTATTATTATTATTATTATTTTTTTTTTTTTGGCACGTTTGTAAGTAAAGTAAAAATTATTTGTTTTCGACTTGTATTAAACGTATTATTGTGTTACTTATGAAAAACTGGAAGTACCATTTGAATAAGATATGAAGAAGGTGATTTTTTGGTACTTAAAAGGGAATTATCAAAACTTGAGAGTAAGTGGACTACTCGATCACTGATTTGCTTTATAAAATTAACGGTGATACAAATAACTAAAGTTTTGCATTTCTGGAAAATATATTTTTTCATTATTTATTTAAGTGTTTCCTTCTAAGTATTACTTGTGGTACTTGTTCCCTGCAAAAATTTTACAGGCTAACTCGAGACATGGCAGTGACTTGGCATAATGACAAGTGCTTGACGATTTAAAATGCTTTTTAAGTTTCCAGTAAAAATTTAAATTATGTAAATCTTTTATGAATTATTAGATGACACTTTTAAAAATGTTTAAATGTTCATTTTGTCTAGTTTTCATGTATGTCACATCAATTATAATTCAGAAAATCTGGATGGGCTATGCGTAAATTCTAATGATTGTTGAATTGAAACTCCAAGTTCTGTACTACTTAAAATGGCATAACTCGAGCTACGGTACATGTTTTAGAGTAAAATCAATGGTGTTTAAATGAGTCTTCTAATAGTGGCCTTTGGAATTATTTTTAAATTTTACCTATCAGTTTTGGAAATACTGTCTAACATAATTGAAAAATGTTTTTGCACTTCAAACATTATTGTCGAGACCTCAATTTTTTATATGTTGTATGTATATGAATGTTATAGTCTTTGTCAAAAATTTCATAAATTTTAGACAATATTTGTTAGGCCAAACATATTTTTCTTTCAATTACTACGTAATCAGTGTCTGCTGAATTTCCTTCAAATATTTTTCAAAATCAAATTATACCATAATTATCTAAGTCTGTATGGTCATATGTTAAGATTTCCCAATATTTTTTTAACATTCCAAACTCCAAAATTTTTCTTATTTACAATTTAACGTTATAAAGCTCAAATTGGGGGGTTTTTTATTTTTTATTTTATTTTATTTTATTTTTTTGCCTCACTCGTTGAGTTCAAAGAATTTGGGACGTTACATTTAAACCATATATTTTTCATTATTACTTGAGGGCCTGCCTCGAACACGAAATGGTTATTTAACAGATTGGGTCATGCTTTGAAGGCCTTTTTCTTGCTATATCTGTATCTATAATATATTAAATATCACATCAAATAAAAATTATTTTTTAGACGATTTTAATTTTACTATAATTCAATTATTTCAATAGTACCTTGTTTTTCATTTTTCAATATGTAATAAATACTACAAAATTCTTATCATGTATGAATTTGATGTTATTAACTCTCAATTAATTAACATTCATATTAATCTAGACTAATAAATCTTAATCTACATAAATTTAGAATTGTTATAAATAAATTTAATTTTATTCATGTATCTAGAAATTTCAATGTGTGTTTAAATTCATGTATTAGTAATTAACTCTAATGTACGAAATATAATATAAAAAGATTGCTCATTTATAGTATTTCATGATTTTCATCATCACAAAAAATTTGAATTGCTTAAATTTCTATCATAAACTTTATTTTCTTTAGTTCGTTCAAGACTCGTCAAATCCTCTCAACAAATTAGTATCAAATATTATTTTTACAATACTTAAAAAGTATTTCAGAATAGCACGTTCAACCCTAACTAATATTCCTAAAAGCACAGTTTCATTTGGAGGAAAAGAACATAATCTACCACCAAATCAAAAATTACACCTGTGGACGATATAGATAGTACATGGTGTTACAAATTATAGAACAGGAAAATTGTCCAACGATAGCCTCACTTGCTATAAGATTGTATATCGGCCAAGGTGACCTAACTATTTTGTCCCCTAGTTTAGGTGCATTCTCAACACAAAGTGCCGTGTTACAAGCAGAGCATAATTTTCAAATGTTTCTGAAGGTATAGAATGCAAAAGCTCAAATGTGCACGATTTCTGTATAGTTCTCGAGCTATATTCAGTGTCAAATGTAGGAAAATATTGCTTCTGTAAAGCTCTAAAGGATAATCAATCTCAAAGATAGAAGTATTCCATTGGTTTATGCCCCTACGAGTCCAGCAACATGCAGTTTCAAGAATGCCACAACTTCAGATGAGATATAGATCTCTTCCCATAGTAATTAGCAACCCGGCCAGCTTCTGTGGATTATTTCATTATTTTTAACATTTCCATGGACATATACCTTCGGGTCCTTAACCTGCAGAGTATACAGAACTATTAAGTGTTAATCTCGTAGCATTCACAAGGGATGAGTTGACCTTCTCCATACCAGTGATATGGGAGGAAATCCAACACGAAGATGAGCCCTGGAGAATCCCTTCGTACTAAATAGACACTTGTATCCACTGATATCAGAAGATTCGCTACAGAATGAAAAATAGAGTAGAAATTTAAATGCAGAAAACTGGTGATCAATATACGAGAGTATAAAAATTCGGAATAAGATACAATAAAAAAAAAAATGTTGAAAAAGTGGAATCCACATTTATTATAATGATGCAAAGGCATTGATTAGCCAGCTATTGACGCTGGAGGCATGTAAACTAACTGTATACTTTTAGAAGAGGTAGAAGAAGAGAGGAGAATAGAAGAGGGCAGGGAAAAGAAAGAGGAGAGATTAGGGAGAGATGAGACAGAGAGAGGTAAACTGTTTGTATTCAGTATCAATAGTGATTGTAAAAGAAATAACTCTCTTTATATATGGTTGAACATAACCTAATTAAGGTAGAAAAAATGATAAGTAAATAAACATATAATTGTGTAAAATATAAAATTCCAATAATTTGAAATGAAATAACTCCAAATTTGGCAAGATCTTAAATATCTCCACCAGCTAGTCCGAATTCACATCTCCATTTATTTAAAAGTAAATAAATAAATAAGAATAGCTTAGGTGGCGATGATGAGAACCCTAGAAAATCTATTTTACGGTAGACTTTCCAAATCGGATATGTAATTACATTTAAGATCTCTAGTATTTTTTAATAGATACTCTGTTATTACCTTAATTTGATGGATTCTCTAGTATTCGAATAGATGTTTCCTAATTAAAATATATGTTATGAAACACAACATAAAGGGGCGTATGTATTTAATTCTCACGACTGATATATGAAATAAAGATACTTCCTCTCTCCTAAATTCTCTTTCCGTCCGTCTAATTCTTCTTCCTTTTCTATCTCCCTTCTCCTATCTCCCCTTCTGCTCTTTTCCCCCTCCTTTCTCTTCCTCTTTCCACTATTCCCCTTCTCCTACAATTCTACTATTTGGTTCAATTGCATCTCCTATAATTCTACTATTTGGTTCAATTGCATCCTCCGTCTCCAAATTTATTGAACAAACCAGTTGAATCATGAATCAGCAGACCAGACTCAAGTATGAAATCAACCAGTTTTAAACATGGCTAAGATGGCAGGATCATCCACGGCTCCCAAAAAGCCAAACTCTTTGCTCGACATACCATGTAACAACTTTGATAAGAAGAAGTAGATAAAATGAGAGAATCACCTCAAAAGGTATGTGAAATTCTGATTTTGAAATTCTCCCAGAGGAATCCCTTCTTCTTTAGAATACCTATACAGCACAATAGTTAAATTATGAATTGAGAAAAGTGTTGAACTTGTGTAATGGCAGAGTTAGGATGAGAAATTTTCCAATATC
>NC_036239.1:5139143-5163994 GCF_002742605.1 Olea europaea var. sylvestris
GGGGGGGGGGGCTTGGCAAAAGGATGCAGGACAATACAAAATAAAAGAACAAGGTTTCAAAGAACCAGAGAAAAATCTCCATTATTTTCATTATCACCATTTCCTACAACAAATGAGAAGTGTATATAGGCCTTACGGAAATTCTAGATAAAGAAATGACAAAATGTTAGTCCCCTAAATGAGAAAATGAAGTTGCACTAATAAAATCTTCATCAGTTTATCATACTTAAATCTATCCAATGCTTTCTACTTCAGCAGAACCCAGTTTCAAATTTCTGTAGCCTGACTAGGACTATCAAGATATGTTAAGCCAAAACAATTGATACACTATCAAGTATACCTCCATGGATCATAATTTTCACAGAAGCGAGAGATTCCATTGATTGCCGAGAAGGTGTCAATATGAACCCACAATTCATTTGAATTATTTCTCAAATGCCCTGCAAAAATCATATCAAGTCCGCCCAGAAAATTGCAATTAAGGAGTGCATGTGCTTATTCATTTATTCGAATCATTAGCATTGAAGCACTAAAAATGACATTCTGTATCCTCTGTCTGTGTATGCATCTGTGTGTGTGTCTGTGTGTGAAAGAGAAGGAAAGAGGGAGGGAACTTTAACAACTTGTAACACCCAAAATAATGAACTAAAGAAGCAAAATGGTACCCAATCAACACCACACCTGATTATATTATGATAATACAAACATGTCAAATCTTAATATTGTATGAACTTTGGGCTGGGAAGGTAAATAGTTCATCTAGAAATTCAAAGCATGGTAGTGAGAGTAGGTTATTGTTATTAGGCAGAGCCATAAAAATTATTTGAGAAATGAACTCAGTGAATTTTTTAAGGCAATTTTTTAAGTGGCCTTATTATACGAGTGATATGTAAAAAGACATTTCATTTAAAAGGCCCTTTCCTAACTTAATAGGAACGACAAATAACATTTTCTAGTCAAAGTTTTGTTTCACTTCTGTTTTCCATTGGATTTTCAGGATTTATCCCTCCATCGAAGCTTTGTACAATTTAAAGACTTCCCCTCCATCGAAGCTTTGTACAATTTAAAGACTTCCCCTCCATCGAAGCTTTGTACAATTTAAAGACTTCAAAAAAATGTAAAATGAGTAGGGAGAGCAGCATGTGAGCGAGTGAGAGGTGGAAAAGATAGCGCACCTATATTATGCAAAGCTTTTAGGGCATAACCACTAGGATAGTTCTCATACGATGCCATGAATGTCAAGATCGTGCACCCTAGACTACAAAATGTGAAGTAAGCATAAATGGGTAAAGTGATTAAACAATCAAAACAAAATTTGAACTCATTCACCTGAAAAGGAATGACCCCAGCATGGCAACATTAAGATATTTCCAGAATCTTTTCTTGCGATTGTTGTAGCTGGAGAAGGTTATAACATGACACCGCAAGATGTCAATAGCCATAGCAAACACAGAAGAAACACACCGTGGGGTTTTAAAATAAACGAGGCAGAAAAGCATATTTTAACATATCTAAACAAAAGGTAAAATCGCAAAAGCCAGAATCATACACGACTTATTTTTTTTTTAAAACATTGTAAATTGCAACCCAGAAAAAATTGCCGCATTGACTACAGCATAATTAATTTGCTTTGAATCCATTATAAATGTACTATTAATCTACCCAGAAAAATGTGATAAATAAATAACGAAACTAATTATTACAAAAACTTGAAACTTTCATTACCGAATTTCTAATAAACTTTTAGGAATATAAATCTTTTTCTACATCTGTTCCTCACAGCTAGTAATAGGTTGTCAGGAGGGGTTAGCCTAGGTTCAAGTTGGGTGCTTCTCCTTTGTATGGAATGTGGTACACATAATTTTATTGACTGCACGATTGCAATTAGTCAACTCTTAGCTAAGGATCTGACAACAGAAATAACAATCTTCAAAATCTCCATCACAATCAGGTTGTACACATGGACAATCAGAATAATCCCACGTGTAGTAGGCAATCAGTAAAAAAAGATCATGGGCTTATATAATGTAGGAGGCAAATACTATAGCTCTAATTTCCACAATAAGAGATTACAAAACCACAGTGTGTCAATATCAGGTACTGCAAAATAATGTTTCCTACAATTACTAATCAATTCGAACATTCAAAGAGAGTAACTATCAATTCTCGAAGGGGATAAATTAGCATCAAATAAAAATAAATGCATTCAGAATAACATAGATATTTATATGAAAATTTGATTAAGAAGTTGCATACATTCTGCTTGCAGCAATTGCAGCCGATAAATTGAAGATAGGAAGAGAACTAATAATAAAGCGAAGTTCCTGCAGTAGAGAAAATTTTCACAACTAAAATAAGTACTTAAAGTTGACATGATATGAAATCACTAACTCTAGATTCTTAAGATAATACCTTGTGTGGAAGCTTTGAATAAAGTAAAATAAATGATAAAACTGGAAAGATGTAGACCAGAACCCTTCTGTCTAGTAGAATCCCTAGCTGCAAAGGAACATGCTACATCAAATTCAGCAGAACTAAAATCCAGCAAATTTTGGCATTTCATAAATGAAATCCCTATATTTATGATCCATTAGTTTCATTTCTATTCACAAGTGTCTGCATTCCCATGTAATTAGTGGAGGAAAAAGAATTGAAATACTATAAAGTAGCAATTAAAGGTACAATGTCATTTTCCCAACTACTGCTAATCCAAAACTAAAACTAGAGTCTAAAAGAATGAACAACCATTAGGCAGATAAAAGGTCCATGATGGAACATCTTAACAAAACTAAAGGTTTTGTTTGCTACTAGAAACATAAAATGGATCACAAAGTAGCAAATAATGAATTGAAAGGTAATAATCACATAATACGAGCGCTAATCTATAACTAAAACTAAAGTCTAATACAAATGAAAAAAGGTTGACAGTCTACATTAGAATTTGCTTGCATTGAATTTAAAAGAAAACATAAGCCACAAGAATGAAGAAAAAAAGGAAAAAGAAGAGGGGCCAATAGAAGAGCAGCCCAGAAAAGGCAAGACTGCAGTATACACACCCCAGCTGCTCTGAGGTTTATGTCTTGAGATGTGCATCTCAACGAGTCAAGGTTAAAAAGGATGTTCAAAGCATAATCTTTGAGGCTCCTAATGAAAGATGCTCACAAGTCACACCTCAACGTATACACCTTGAGTGTTTTATAAACATTGGTTTAGAGACTGAAAATACGCGAGTTCACATCTCCATATTTGCTAGCCATCTGAAATAGAAATAATTCAATGTGTGCAGACAATCAAGCACGAAGTTCACAACAGATTTACTTCAATTCCAAAAGGAACGTTTGAGATGCATCCTTTCTAAGATTTAAATTCAGAAAAACCACCATTCTCACAAGAGAATGATAGATCGCCAATTCGGTTTACTTGCGCAAGAAGGGAGAAGAGGAAATGACACCTCCAGCATGGAGGGGACTGCCAAGTATATTAGTCATCAGTTAGGGGTAAAAGGGTAATAATATGTAGTAGGAGAATTCCAATAAATGTGAAGCATAGTGGGATGCTGGGATCATCTTGGCACTAGGAATTCAGTTAGAGGGAAGAGACCGGGCCTCTCTAATAGCCCTGGAATTTGTTATTTCTTTTCCAGTTAATTACAATATATCATTCAGTTTCCAATTATTCTTCTCTTCCATATTTGTTGAGCAGTTTCAGGTTCTTATCAGAGAAATGGCAAGCTACAAAAAATAAAATACATCACAGGCAATAATGTTAACTGGAAGCAACATTTTCCAGTGGGCTAAGTAACGTGAAAGTCAGTCTTTCCATTGAAGTCTTGCACTCACCATAAAAAGTGGATATGCAGCCAGCAAGGAACGAGGAAGTGCTGATGTGAAATACCAATAATAAGGATGTGACTAGAGAAAAGCTATCAAGGAAGAACAAAGAAAATTTGAACAACAAAAAACTTAAAAGCATGTTTGGGACATGTTTATAAAGAGTTTAAACTATAAATAGATAGAAACGAGAGGTGGATGAGCGGGTAATACTTGTGGGTCTCTGAAAATGGATAAAAAGTGGCTTTCAATGTATAAACAATTTATAAACACTTCCAAACATAGGCTTAATGAATAATAATAACAGATCTTTTAAGAAAGGACAAAAGTAGCACACTCAGAAGCACTGGAGCCAAAACAAAAGGAACAAAGATTTTGTTTGTGAACATAGAAGAGATTCATGCTGGTACCTCATTACCTGGGACGTCCCACAACAGTTATTGGAGAGCTTCCATAAGATATTTTTATAACCACTTTGGCAAAGCGGGGCTCATTAAATAGTTGTTTGTGGAGCCCATTCCAGATTTTTCTTAGAATATGGAGTTTTTATAGGATCAGTGTGCGTTAGTGATGATTAGATTGCACCACCCACATAGCCACATATAAAAAATACTAAGCTGTTTAACAAGATCAATGTGAGATGTCAAAATTCTCATACTCAGGAGTGAGTGTCAGAGAGCAATTTCTTGCAGGACATATGACCAAAGTTTAAGTGCCAATGGAACCACTTTTAGGCATAAGATCTCCCGTCTAATTCTAGGTGCATTTGTATGGGCACCAAAGCTACCTCTCTTCCAGTGTTAACGACAATGTTCAAGTGGGTAACAACCAGAAGTGTGGAAACTAAGTGCTACGCATAATAAAGTGCATATAGTAATCGTATAGCCAGAGGTGCCTTTGTATAGTATAGCAAGTTAGGCCTAAAGGCAGGCTCAGTCGAGCAAGGGCACCCAACAGAATCACAGGTCGTATGGTGATCTGATCCTGAGCTGTTTAGCAGAAACAAGTCAGGTGATATAAAGGGGGGAGATTGTGACACCCCAAGTGTGAGTATCCCACATTGGTCTGTTGTAAGAAACGTGACCAGTTTGTATGAGTCTAGGTTTTAGAGCCTAAAGTGCAACCACTTGATTCATTATTGGATTGCTGATCTCCAGCATGATCTAAGAGCATATTTGTGTGCGCTCTTCTGCTACTACACGCAAATAGGCCCTATGGCTCCAGGCATTACATGCCCTTTGCTTCCAAGTAACCGTTTCTTTTCCTCAAGCCATGCTACAGTCTAACAGCCATTTTCCTGGAACTCACTAGCAAGGAGACTCCAACTTTCCAATACTAATTCCATGTTTGTTCCTTGTGAATATAACCACCACAAGGGAGTTGATTGTACACAGGAAGACCATGATTTAATGCCAAGCCTACAAGGTTATCTAGGAACCCCAATATTAGAAGTAATGAAGTTGCATACATTTTGTCAGTCTAAGATTTATCAGACACTATTTCTAGGTTCATACTTAATGTTGTCTGGTCCAAATTGCAAGGGGTAGTGTGAGTTTCTATATACAGCATTGTCATGCATAGCATCATAAGCCCTATGTTTCTTTGTCTACTAGTCTGCCAGCAATTTACCACAAGATGTCAAGATATGTTTCAAAGAAAAGATATGCCGAAGGATACACCCCATTCAGAACTTCGATTCAAAACCGAGTTGAACCAAAAAACTTCCAGTTCAGGCCACAACAGCTTCCTCCACATAACAGAATCGACAAGCATGGTAAGGCCTACAATGCAAAATTAAAATACGAGACATAATTTAACAAAATGATACCATTAATAAATATACTGTACATTATGTGTAGTTATAGCATAGTTCAGATAACAAACCTACGCAAAGTAAAGCAGTTATAATGCAGGATTTCAGTGCCTTCCAAAAGGAAATTGACCTAGACTGCAGTTGATTAAAATAAGCATTCATAACAGGCACAGTCACAATAACAAATAGAATATCAGACCTACAGCAAAATGCTAACAGAAAAACATCAGGGAAGAAGTAACATTTTCTCATGAAACGAGCCACCCAGGAACACCATACTCTCGTGACATGATGCCAACTAATAATTCATCTTTCCCAGTTCAATGGGGAACCTAAAGTTTTCTTTACCATTACAGATACAAGGAAATCTACATTTTGAGAATTTGCTTCATTCTTTCCATGTTGCTGCAAAATAATGCAGCTACTAAAGAAGATATATTTTAATTCATTGACGTAAGAGACCCATCAAATTAAAAACAAAGCACTCTGATATCCGAGGGCAACAAGATATTGGGGACAAAAACAGATTATAAACCCATCGAATTCCATTGCTTCAAAGGAGCTAGACAGCTTGAGACTGTGACAGCTGATACAGGAACGAAAAAATAATAATAGCATGATGAAAAGTACATTTCTGCCCATTTAATTGGTGGCTGAAGAGCATACCAGCAATAGCTCCAGACCCAGAGGAGAAATAAGTAACAGGATGTCACATCTGAAGATGACTGTAGCGAAAATCTAACCATTAGAAAACAGAAAAAGCCTTTAGTGATTACAAAATGATGAGCACGCATAGATATTTCTAGCATGTGACAAGATCATTATTCTTCCAGTGTTTATTTTGCATCTTGAAAGTATCTCAATTGTATAAGGTGCATTGACAGAACAAATGGAATAAAGTGTTAAACAGATATGCTTAATAAACAAAACATAAGTGCAGTTTTTTCCTCATTTCTCGTTGCTTCCTCAATATCACTACCCAATTATTGAGCTAACAGAATAGTGGTGGATAGTTAACCTTCGAAAAGCTAGTATAGCCACGAACCTATACATGTTAAATAGAGAAGTTTGTTGATCCAAAGAGATCAGCTGACGGATTTTGGTTGACATAAAGTTTGGACAAAGTTGGGTAGGTTGAAAAGTGCACTCAATCAAAAGATAATGCCAGAGAACATGACACTCCATTTAAACAATGGTGGTCACTGATAAAATAAGTCCCTGCTCCATTATGGAGGTGAACCAGATACAAAATTTGCAGGAAATACAAATTAAAAAAAATACTTCAATAGAGAAATTGCAAGGTACTTTTCAAATATGTAACAGATATGATATAAACTTTAACCGCGAATGAAAACATACCAAACACTTTAATGCTGCATAAAAGCTTCCCTTAAACCAGAACCCATATGCCAAGTTAACTGCAAAAAGGAGAAATAAAGGAAACATGACTAGCATATAATGGATGGCGAACAGTTCAATTCTGTTAACAAAGAGATGATGCAATATCTAAGTTCTCTTTAATTTCAAAAAAAAAATTGAGAAATCAGAAAGGAGCAACTGATATTTGGCAGGGAGGGGGAGAAAGGGACAGTGAGATGGGCCACAATTCCAGGCACAAGAATCCATTTGAACACTGGATCAACCAGAGAGACATTTACAGTAAAGTAATATTAACAAAGCCCAGATTAAAATATTATAATAACTTTACTGAATCCATCATCTCACACAAAACAGTTGCAAACATGATGCAACAGTTTCCAGATTCTTAACATATTATGGGTTTTTCATCCCTAATTTTCCGAACCGAAATAGATCCCGTGAAGTCAAAAAAATTTCCCCACCAAAAATTATGTGTTCAAGAAAAGGATAAAAATGAAAATTTTTTGCTAATTCAAGCTGGTAATGACAAAAAATAACGCCACTACTTGAGAGGCACGCTACTTGTAGTGGGGGTATCATGTGGCTCAGGTGTGAATACAGATAAATATGGTGTAAGATGGAAGAGTGGCCTTTTAACAATCTCTCACCCTCTTTCAGCAACTCAGTGGTTACTCTATACCTTACCTAAAGAACATAGGGAGGCACATATGCAATTTTTTTGCTCAGCCCATTACTCTCTTTTTTAGCAATTCAAGATTGTCAATTCAGTTTTCTTTCTTTCTGAACAGCACATTATCAGGATGTTAAACTCTAGCATCCAATAAAATGCAAGAATTCATCTATCAAAAAAAAAGGTATCAATACTAAATGTAAACCTGGTGTAGCTAGTATTACCTAAGCCAAACGCCAGTATGTTAGGAAGTGGCCGGGTACAGTAGAACAGCATGTGAAATTGAATCGCAGTCAATATTACAAAGAAAGCTTCAACTTGAGACCCAAACTTCTTCTTAATCTGCTCAAAGGAAGAGTAACTTATATCATTAACTGTGAAATGTAATGCCAACATAAGAAATATGCAGACAGAATAAGCAATAATGTCAAAATCTGAAGATTAAGAAAGTTTGAAAGTAACACAAAAAAGGAGTAGAAGAATAAGAAAAAAGATACAGTGGAAGAAAAAATTCATCATATATGTATTCAGAAAAAGAACTGTTGCATCAGCTACTTTTCACTGTGTATATATATATGAACTGAAGTTCTGCTTCCTGAAAGAAGACGAATTCAAAACCCATAAAACATAGCACAGCACCATGATATGATCCGAGTGATGGATAAATTTCTCTGAAATCAACCCATCAAACTTCATGAAAATGCCTAAAGGTCGTGCACACAATTGTGCAGGCAGATATACACAATCCTTCAAAAAGAGTAGATCAACAGATATTCGAATTAATACTGAGGAATACACTAGATTTTCACCAGGATTCTTATAAGCTATAGCACAAATAACATCAAGTACAAAGACTGCAGTTGCTACCCTGGAAACTCATGCTTCTGGGACCACTAGGCATAAATAACAGTCCAGTAGCAGTGCTCTCAAGTTGTTATCCAATAAAAAAATGCAACTCTTTTGAGGGGTTTCAATTTGCATGCCTCCTTATCAATTACATCACATCAAAATTTAAGCCTACAGAGTCCAGAAAGTTCAAGCTTTTATATTTACTTCTTCATCTCCAACTTTTTATTTGATAGATTTACTTTTATACAGAGCTGGATGTGGTTAATTTAGACGGGTGAAGCTCAAAGGTTTGGCTCAATCGTCAAGGATCCAACTGTGAACTGTCAAGTGTCAACTTCTAAATCCAGAGATTAGGTCCTTTCTCCCCCTTCAAATCCATGATACCAAATTTGGCACTAAACCAGGGGGAGGGAGAAAGAGAATAGAGAGAAAGAGGTGAGCTGGAAGTTTACTCAATGAGAGTGGAAAAAAGAGAAATGATCTTGCAGAGAAGTATGGGCTTGCAAGCATACATGGCATCTTTCTCATAAGTAAGCATAATATTTTTGCTTCTGCGTGTCTTTCATAAACAGTCCTAGAAGATTGAATGTCAACATAACAAATCAAGGTTGTCCATAAAAAATGCAGATAATACCAACTTGCAATGGTAGAAGATCTCATGTGTAAAAGGCAACTGTAATTCACAGACAGAAACAGTGTATATAAAGAATAGAAAAGAAGGAGAGACTTTACATCTAGCAAATAAAACTGCTTCCATCAGAGAAGCAAAACGTACTTTAGGGATCATAAGAATATTTTTATGTCATTAATCAATGATTCACAGATACGTTAGCAGAGAGATATGAAGCAAAAGACACATAAGGTGATGACAAGGAAAAAACAGTGCAAGTTTATACCTGAATGCGGAAAAAACGCAGTGTAGACAAGATGATGCAACCCAACACCAAACGAACTAACCAAAACAAATGTCAATTCAATTAGAAAAATATGGAGTACATTAACAAATTGTAAGTGAATAAAACAGATATAGAAAGATCGGGAACTGATAGGTATGATGCAATCTGTCACCTATGAACTACACGAATAAAACAGATACAGAATGATCGGGAACTGATAGGAATGATGCAATCTGTCACCATGAACTACACATGGAAATATATTGAGCCCTTGTTTGGTCCCCATTATTTTCAAAATACATTTTTTTCTTTATTATTTCCAACTACACATTTTTTAATAAAATAATATTATACGCAAACCCAAAACTTTTCCTTATTTTTTAACCACACATTTGCCATGAAAATACTATTCCAAAATGCATTTTGGAGAAAAATGGGGCTCAAACAGGCTCTGAGTATTTCAAAAAACAATAAAAAGAGGTAAAGAAGTCTACAATTCAAAGAAGAGGCAAATTATATATCCTAGGGATTGAAAAGTTCAATTTTGGAACTAAACAATTAGACAAAATAGGGAAAATAGAACATATTTAACTTTTTTCCCATCTATTGTTCTTTTCAAGTTTATCCAGTAAAGAGAGGAAGAATATAGAGTTGAGAATACATGTAAGAATAAAATTAGTTCATTCACTTCAAAATTGAAATAATTCAATATCCAATAACTACATTATAAAGCATACTCCCATTGCTCTATGACAGCATGATCAACTCGTAGTTTTACATCAGTTTGAATGATCCCATTTACCCACATCAATCAGTTCTCAGTTAAAAGACTAAAGTTCCCGTTTCTTTCCTCATTAAGCTGAGGCACATCTCGTTAAATGGTGCTATCACTTCAGCAATTCTTTTTCGTATAGCACTGTTTCTATAACTATTTAGATATGTGTGATTTTTCACCATGTGCATTAAATTCAGGCTTGACTAACCCATTTTTATCATGACTACACACTTTCCGAAGAGGTGTCATTGCTTAAAGTAAATTCTTTAACAAACAACCTCCATTGAGTAAAGTTCATCATTCTTCACCAAGAAGTCCCTCGTTGCATAACCAAGTTGACATGCAGGTCTCATGTGAATCTGTGCAGCTATGTAACTATGATTTTTCCTAAAATGATCTCACAAACTAATTACATCACTGGACTATAAATCAACAAGAATTGAATGGACATAAAGATATATACAATGCGTACAACCACATGCGCACATACAGAAAAGGGAAACATTATTAAATGCACATAACATAAAATTTTGGCGCCCAATAATAACATAAATAAAAGAACATTGAACACACAAGCATGCCAGGGGAAACAGTGAAGTTACCTGCATAAAGACTGTAAATCTTTGGCAAGTGTAGTAAAGTTGTTACTAGTGCAAATGGAAATGCCAAAACCGATACAGGCAAGGCACCTACAAAAAAGGTTCTTGCATGAGGAGCATCTATAACTTATTAACTTTATCCTACTTTTGATACATAGCAAAAACATTATATTGCTTTATGATTCTATATCTTCTCCTTGTATAGATTTCGTATTAGATAATACAGGCAACATAAACAGTTTAGTTAAAGAAGTGATAATTTCAAGCTAAGTGATTAATTGATTCGTTAAACAAGACCTAGAGTTAGAGGAACCCACAATGCAAAGGAAAATTCAGGCCTCCAACGACAAGAGGTTACAGATCCTGATGAGGAATACAAACCTAGAGTTCATGCAAGATAAAAATGAGAAACCGCAGATGGGCCACAAGTTATGGGTACCAATATTGATGTCACACTTACTAACAATTACAATGGATGGAATAATGTTAGTTATCAATATTGCAGATATATCAATATAGGCAAAGTTTGGTAATCTCGAAAGCAAAAGGCTTTCGTTTAACCTAGTGTCTGAAGAAGTTTCTTCGAAGCTCCTCTCAAAAAGAAGAAAAAAGAAGTCTTGATTGACCAGAATAAGAATGTAAAAATGACGACAGGGAATAATCATAGTTTGCTGATATGAGTTTAATAAGAGATAATTTACTCGGACAAAACAGTCTTCACCATAGTTATGATGGTCTTGTTCTTTATCTCACTGGTCACGTAACAGTTAGACAGGTATTTCTTTGTTTCACCAAATTTATGTGAAATAGTGCTTAAGTTGTTTCTATACCCAGTTTTCCTTTCCAGCCACAAGAAGCAGCTAGACACCATTCTTCAGCAGTTAATTCAATCATTTTTGTTGCACATCATAAAACTAGTCATCCTGATCTTCAGTTTTGTTCTTAACTGAATCCTTGACCCCAAATCCCGAACAAAACCTCTTTGTACCCAACCATGAATTTTTATCCGAAACAAATTCAAATATCTTAAAGTTCCTACAGGTTTATGCTTTTGCTTCATCACTGGACCAAATGTAAATGCCAGTGAAATACCAAAATCAATGCCTTAATCCAACCCAAACTTTATATAGTAAAATTCAAATTTCCAGTTCAACCCAAACTATTTGGCTGGCCGGAAACTTTTTTCTGTTACTAGCATTTTGGGTTTTACTATATAAAGTTTG
Organism: Olea europaea var. sylvestris; assembly: GCF_002742605.1. Lineage (NCBI taxonomy): Eukaryota > Viridiplantae > Streptophyta > Magnoliopsida > Lamiales > Oleaceae > Olea > Olea europaea. The sequence continues at coordinate 5,151,179 of NC_036239.1, forward strand.
GGTTGCAAGACAGTCATCTTCTCCATTGAAACCTATTTTCTCTTTAGAAGGAAGCACAACACTGACCCACCCTTTGATACCCTCGAACATCCTACCATGATACCATCTCACATTGGAATACTCTTAGATTAAGCACAATCCAGATGATCCACTGGAAAACTCATCAGTGTGGCACTGAAACTGACCTAATCAAACAGCTGAAAGTACATATGACTGTAACCATGTAAGATTTCTATAAAGAAAACAGGTAAGCATAAGGTCTTAATTTAAAATATTGAGCTGTGTAACATCGTATGAGTTTTTTAGACTAGTGTATTCATCATCAAAATTGATACAAAGCAGTAGCAATTGCTGATATGGGGACATTCTTGGGAACCTCTCATGGCCAGGGACTTGAATTAGCCAACTTAAGTCAATAGCTGGGGAACACCTTTGAATTATATCAATTAATCCCATCATTGTGCTACAATGGTCCGGAAGTGCATAGGTAATACAGGTCATTTAAGCATAACTGCCTCACTACAAGTGGCTAAAATGTTAAACAGGCAAAGCTTCTAAACAGTTGAATTTTCCGTTGGACACTTCACCAGTAACCTAGGGAATACGGATCAAATGTTAAGGCGCATTTATGTTCTACGGCCCAATCTCAGAAGAAGACTTGAAGCCTCTAAATTGGGTAACCATAAGTGCTTCTGTCCTAGATAAATTTAAATTTGCAACTAGCCGAAATAAATCCCTTTGACTATATCAAATCTGGATTAAAGCAAAGTTAGCATAGGACAAAATAACAACACGTAACATACCCATAAATGTGCGAGGAACCACTCCTGGAAATTCCAAATGATCGTACTGATATGGTCAAGGAGAAGGAAAAATAAATAAAAAGATCCAAAAAAAATAAGGGCAAAAAGTATAAACCCACGGAAGATTTTAAAAAATAAATGCATAAAGGCCTAACAGAAAGGTAGTGATTACCTTCTCTATATGATGCCGATGATATAAAATATCATGCATTGCCTAAACAAAAGATGGAAAATTCAATTTCATTAAGCTTTTCTCAGTCCTTGTAAGAACCCAGAAATAAGTTTCTTAAAAAACTTTTCAAGAAAACAGTTATTCAATTCAAAAACATTTGCACAGGTTGATTTTGTACCTGAATATTGAAGCTTTCTTCAACTTTCGTATAAGGCACCATGAAAACGTAGAAGGCAGCTATTGATCCCAATAACAGATCGTAGCCTTTTTAAAACAAGCCATTGTCAAATAAATTAATTAAGCATCTAAACATGTATCGGGCACTTAAACATGACAAAATTAAAAGAACTTAACTGAAAAGGAAAATTACTTTACCGTAAAACTGCATGAAATTCGATAACTTGGGAGCCATTGTTCTGCTCTGCAGCCGGAATGAGTGCAAATCGGAATTTGCGGGAAGGGGAAGAAAGGAGTGATGAAAACCTTGCCAGGGCGATGTTAAATTTTCACTTGGGAAAATTGCAGCGGCGGTTCCAAACCTTTGCATTTTTATCAGACTTTACTCTAATCTTCAATTTATACCAATAAAGGTTTCAAACCTTTGAAAAATCATCAGCTGGAGTCCGAAATGATGAAATCCATGCATTTTTCTAATGGTTGACCAAAAAATTGATTTTGATCATATTTTAACAATTTTTAAAGGAATAGAATAGTAACTTTACATTTCTCTATTATAAACAATTAAAATATTAAATCAAAAATTTTTGAAAAAAATAAAATTAGAAAAGGAAATATTCTACATTCCCCTTAAAACTTGGGGTTTTCATTTAAAAAACCTAGTCAAACGATTGATTAGTTTAAAAAGTCCACAAACTAAGTTCTTTGGGTAAAAGGCCTAAAGATATGGAAAATGAAAAATATAATTTATAAATGACTAAAATGACCTTACATACAAAAAAGACATTGCTGCCCTAATTCCCATTTCAATCCCCATTTGACCCTAATTAAATTCTATCTTCCTTCCATTTGCTCTTCAAAAATCGGCTGTAGAGGTATGCAATTTCTTTCTTTGTCATCATCATTTTTCTTTACTTAATGAAACCATAAACTCTACATTCTCTTTTTCTTGAACACTCATTTGGCTGAAGTGAGTAATAAAATCTTGCAATATTATTGTTGGGCATTTGGAGAAGAAGGGAGTGTTGTAATTTTCAATTTTTGGGTTAGCTTCTTTATCCATTTTTTGAATAATTTTTTCATGTTGTTGTATATATGTTTATGGTTTTTATTTGTGAATAATGATTTTGAATTAATTTTATTATTAGATTAGAGTTTTGATATGGGTTACTTTCAAACTCTTTTCTCATTACTCATCTGTACCAGTTAGAGTAAAATGTAAGTCTGCAAATGCATGTTTGGCTATTCTTTTTATTGATCTACTGTAAAACATATATTTAATTTTCCTCTGTACATAACGACTTGCATATCGTTTTCTACAATCTGTAACGACTTACATATCGTTATCAGTACTATACAATATTTGAAATTTGATGAAATTTTTATATTGAATTACAGTTAATAGTTATGGACATCGCGAATATGATATGGATATCAATTTATTTTTCAGTTGAATATGAGTAGTCGGTTGAATGTGTTTAAAATGAAAATATACAGGGAATGGCAAAGAAAAAACAACTCCTATTCTTGTTGCGAAAACTATTTCTTATGTAGAATTATATGATAAAGTCAAAGAGGTGTTGAACATCAATTCACAACTTTTTCGAAATTTAATTGAAAAAATCGAATGATTAAAGAATCTATTTACAATTTCAAATGGTTATGAGTACAGTCATAAGATATCAGTGGACTGCATATTTTTATTCCCAAATAAGATGGAATAAACCAATACCTTGAAATAGAAACTAGTACTTTGGCTTTGTTAGAGCATACTCTTTTATTATTTCATTTATATTTATAATGGATAATTGATTTGGAATTATTTCCTGCAAATTACATAATTATCGTGTGTGTTATCTTGCTCATTTACTTGCTTTCAATATAAAGATTCAGAAACTTGGATGTTTACTTTGTGATTTCGTACTGCAGCTCTCTTGAGAGACATGCTTATTCAACTTTGCTCTAAAAGGAATTGAACATAGCAGGTCGAATATTGTGTCAGCCTTTCCCATCCCCGACCCAAAGAAAAATGAGGAACGTCATTTTTTTCCTTTTTTCTTTAAGTGCTACTGGTGGATGACTTTTTTACATAGAAACAATTGGTCCAGCATTTTAAGAAATTGATTCCTTTAGTTTCATCAAGATATAGATCAAAAGTGTGTGTACATATGTGTGTATGATAGAAACTATAATGTAATGGTTGGCTTATATACTAGGCGAACTTCCTGGTTTATCATCATAATTCATAATCCAAGTTCCTAAGTTTGTGACAGTGCTAAGATTATAAATGATCAAAATTATTCAATGGATCCATAAAGACTATATTAATCGACCGTTCATTTCTATTTTTATAATTTTTTTCCAGAACATTCTTGATTCGTGAAGTTCTCGAGTAATAATCGTCTGAGATTAAAGTTATAATATTGTCCTAACTTGTAACTTTATAATTTTGTGCTTCTTCAAAACACAAGATGATTTGTTAAATTTTGTAGTCATTGTGCTATTGAAATGCTTTTGCACTATTGAAATGCAAACGAAGTTCTTATAGTTACAGGTGATGTAAATGCAATCAATTTAATGACGATATATATTTTCTTCATTCTGAAACAAAGTGTTTAAGATCGTTGTAGTACAAAAATGTATTGATTTTAATTACGACATTGAAGTAGTTCTTAAAGCACAAAACGATATAGATGTCATTTCAATACAAAAAAGTAGAGTGAATAACATAATGACATTGAAATTGTTTCTGTAATAAAAAACGACCTCTATATCGTTTCAGTATGAAATACACACTATTTAACTTATTTTGGTAATGACATAAAAGTCGTTATGACTATACATAAACGATATATAAGTCGGTCTAGTGCAAAAATGCACTTATTCTAAGAATGACGTGGAAGTCGTTCCTGGAACTCAAAACAATATAGATGTCATTCCAATAAAAAAAGTGCACTAAACAACGTAACGATATTGAATGCATGACGGGTAGTTGTGGATAGTCGAATCTACTTTTAGTTAGAACGATATAATTATCATTTTATATGAAAATAAACAGTATCCATGTCATATAGTTGTAATTTGAATTGAAACGATTTCAAACTATTCAAATTTGTACTAAAATGATATGAATGTCCTTAATTTATTCGTGATTTTGATACATAACGATATTATTATTCTTTCAGTACAAGTTTGATAACGTTGATACCGTTTTAACTTAAATCATAACTAAAACTACATACTTATCATTTCAGTTAAAATAAAACGATAATTATATCATTTCTACTAAAAATAATGATTCGACCGTCCACGACCACCAGATATAAATCTGACTTTTGTTGGATGATCAAAATAAGTAATCAATTGGGTTTGATCTCACTCAAAGTAAATTATGAGAACATTTTTTTCTCATGATTGTATACCATCTTCAAATAATTCTGACAAAAAGTATCTCCGTTCACTCTTTTTAAATCATTCGAACGGTATCAACCTACTCGATGACCTCTTTCGATCGTCTTACATATGTTGAAGGCATGACATGTAGTTATGGACGGTCGAATAATTATTTTTAGCTAGAACGATATAATTATTGTTTTATATGAAGAGAAACGATATCTATGTTGTGATTTGAATTGGAACGATTTTAAACTCTTCAAATTTGTGCTAAAACGATATGAATATCGTTATTTTATTTGTGATTTTAATACGTAACGATATTATTATCGTTTCAGTACAAGTTTGATGACGTTGATATCGTTATAGCTTAAATTATAACTAAAACTACACACATATCGTTTCAGTTAAAATAAAACGACAATTATATCGTTTTTTGCTAAAAATAACGATTCGACCGTCCACGACCACCAGACATGCATCTAACATATGTTGGATGATCAAAATAAGTAATCAAGTGGGTTCGATCTCACTCAAATGAAATTATGAGAATATGTTTGTTCTTATGATTGTATACCATCTTCAAATAATTCTAACAGAAAGTATCTTCGTTCACTCTTTTTAAATCATTTGAGTGGTATCAACCCACTTGATGACCTCTTTCGATCGTCTTATGTATGTTGAAGCATGACATGTGGTTGTGGATGGTTGAATCATTATTTTTTGCTAGAACAACATAATTATCATTTTATATGAAAAGAAACGATATCTACATCGTTATACTTGTGATTTGAATTGGAACGATTTCAAATTCGTCAAATTTGTGCTAAAACAATATGAATGTCGTTACTTTATTTGTGATTTTGATACATAACGACATCATTGTCATTTCAATACAAATTTGAAGACGTTGATATCATTTTAGCTTAAATCATAACTAAAACTAAATACATATCGTTTCAGTTAAAATAAAACGATACTTATATCGTTTCTGCTAAAAATAATAATTCGAACGACTACCAAACATGCATCTGACATATGTAGGATGATCAAAATAGGTAATCAAACGGGTTTGATCTCCCTTAAAAGAAACTATGAGAACATTTTTGTTCTCATGATTGTATACCACTTTCGAACCGAAGCTAATCACCTTCATTAGCTTAGTTCGAAATCCCCTTTTATTGGTGGTATCAACCCACTTGATGACCTCTTTCGATCGTCCTTCCTATGCTAAAGACACGGCGGGTGGTTGTGGACGGTCGAATCTTTATTTTTAGTTAGAACGATATAATTATCGTTTTATATGAAACGAAACGATATCTATATCGTTATACTTGTGATTTGAATTGGAACGATTTCAAACTCATCAAATTTGTACTAAAACGATATGAATATCGTTGCTATATTTGTGGTTTTGATATATAACGATATTATTATCGTTTTGATACAAGTTTGACGATGTTGATATCATTTTAGCTTAAATCATAACTAAAACTACATACATATCGTTTCAGTTAAAATAAAACGACAATTATATCATTTATGCTAAAAATAACGATTCGACCACCAGACATGCATCTGACATATATAGGATGATCAAAATAGATAATCAAGTGGGTTCGATCTATCTTGAAAGAAACTTTGAGAACATTTTTGCTCTCATAATTGTATACCACTTTCGAACTATTTTGACAAAAAGTATTTTCGTTCGCTCTTTTTAAGTCATTCGAGTGATATCAATCCACTTAATGACCTTTTTCGATTGTTCTACATATGCTGAAAGCATAACAAGTGGTTGTGAACAATCGAATCTTTATATTTAGCTAAAACGATATAAATATCGTTTTATATAAAAATAAACGGTATCTATGTCGTTATCATTGTAATTTGAATTTGAATGATTTCGAACTCATTAAATTTGTACTATTACGATTTGGATGTCATTGTCTAATTTTGTGGGTTTGATACATAATGATACTATTATCGTTTTAGTAATTTTGATAATATTGATATCGTTTTAGTTTAAATCTTAACTAAAAGGATAATTTTAAAAATGACGATTCGATTGTCCACGGTCACCTAACATATATTTGTCGTATGTACGATGATAAAATAAGTCACTTAGTGAGTTCGATCTCATTCAATATAAAGAAAGATAGTATCTCCATTCGCTCTTTTTGAGCTATTTGAGTGCTATCAATCCACTTGATGCCTTCTTTCGGTCATCATATGTCATTCTAATTATTATTTAAACTGTAATGATTTCAAACTCGTTAAATTTGAAAAGAAACGATGCATATATCGTTCTAGTTATTATTTTGTGTCTAGAGGAAGTTTCAAAATCGTTATTAGAATAAGAGCATTTTATACTAGAACGACATCAACGACTTTATTTGTCACCGGAATGAAGTGTATATCGTTACATGAATATGCACAATGTTTACATTCTGAATATGTACAATATGTAAACTTGAAAATTATAAAAAGTCACGAAAATATGTAAATTTTAATTACATTTAATATCGTAAACATTCTAGTGTAACCACTCCTAAAGCGATATGTATGACATTATAGTTACGACTGAATATGAACGATATCATTCTCATCGAAAATTGAATTGAAACGACATAATATTGTTTACTTATTCCATTGCGTGCACCTATGTGTGTTTGATATCGAAACGACATATACATTATTTTTTGTATTTCAGGAACGAGTTCAATGTCGTTATACAAATCAGTCAAGCAGAGTGTATTCAATGTTGAAATGATATCGAAGTCGTTTTATATTTCAGGAACGATTTCAATGTCGTTATGCAAATCAGTGAAACAGTGTCAACTCATTTTCATTCCACATTTTTATTAAGTTGATAAGTTAAATTTTACGATTTCTTCAAACTGCAAATACCTTGGTGCTGACTTATCCAAATCGACTTTTTTTTAGTCGAATAGTTCTTATTAATTACAAACTTTAAAATGAGTCCGATATTGATATACTACATCGCTTTTTATTAAAATCTAATTATTGGATTCTAAATAAGATAGAAATTAAAAAAAAAAATTTGTCCATTTTTTTTCAAAATATAATGATTTAATTTATTTTAAAAAATTTCATGTGTTATAATAGGCGTCTAATTCTAATCAATAAATGATTCAATAATTGTTTTCAATTAGTTGCTAAGTTATGGACAATGTTAAAATTTTGGGTGCATCGGAGATCTATTACGAAGAAGAGATGACCTTAAACCTAAATAGAAGAGTTCGAATTCTAACAAGAAGATAATTTTGAAGGGGAAGATTTTTTAAATTCGAAGGAAGAGAATGTTGTGTGTGTTACAACATGAATGCATAGATATTAGAGCCAACCCGATTATCGACTCAAAAAAAACACCGGGTCAATGGTTCAACCGGTGGGTTTATTGTTAAACTTTAATTTTAATTAAATTTTATTTTTGAAGTGAAAATGAAACAAGTTTTTGAAATGTAATATATATATTTTGCTCACAAAAAGCAAATGACCATCACTTGCCATAATGGTTGTAAAGTTAAAATATTTTCTTGCCATCCAAGGTTCAAGTCACAACTTCAGCAAATTTAGGAAAAAACTCCAATCTCTTCTTCATTTTTGTTTTACAAGTTAAGGGTAAAGAAGTCTTTTGACACTTTCAAATAATTGAAGTTTCTTTTATTTTTATAATTTTGGTCAAACGCAAATTGAACAAAATGTCTATTAGGGTTGCCTTCCCAACTCATTGTCCCTTAAAACTTCTTCCCCAACCTTGCTACCCCTACTCCCACCGCCAAAATTCAAAATTAAACCAGGAAAAACCCACCTCCCATCGCTTCCGGTCGGCCATCACCTCACCATTTGCCGTCCTCTCCAATCATCAATAGCCACCATACCAAATTTTTTCTAATTTATCACTTCCAAACCCCTCAAATTCGCATTTCAATTCTCAATTACCAAAATATTGGGCAGTAAGCTTCAGTGCTGTGAAGAAGATTGTCTCACGTCTTCTTTTCCTAGTAGTTTCAATGAGCTACATTGCTATGAGGCCCCACTTTGGGAGGCATAACCTCCACAATAATTCTTCTTGGTGCAGCTTATTTAGTGGCTTCTGAAGCCTTGGAGCTTGTTGAGCATTTATGTAATATCATTGACTTTTAGATGCATTCTTTTTTATTTGGATTTTTCGTCATCATCTAAAACAGAAAAGGGGCAAGGGAGGGGTTATTGCACTGTGCTTCTTGATCGAGTAGTATAAGGCGTTTAAGGCGACGACAATGAAGGGATTGTTGGAAATATGGGTGCTGAAAATGGTGTAAAGGCACTATTGGAGTTCTAAATTTCTTTTGTGGAAGGAAGACAAATAAATGATGACGAGCAATCAGAATGGGGTAGGCGACGGGAGTTGGGCGAGTGACGGTGACGACGAGGCTGTGGTCGTAGCCTTAGCTAAGGCTATGGTGTCCACATTGGGTGGCAATGTTGGTGGCTAATTTTCAGGAAGGAGACAACCTTTTTTATTTCCTTTTTCTATTTTCTTTTATTTTACTTTTATTTAATATGATAATTTTAAATTTACCATTTTTCCCCTTTAAAAATTTTTAAAAAATGGTCAAATTCAATTTTTTGGTCAATTAACAGAAAAGTGGATGAGTTCCATCCATTTTGATTTCGGCTGTTAACTTGTCAAGGCTTGGGACTTTTGTTGACATAAATTGAATCCTAAGATAAAGTCTGTTAAAAATGCAAAGGTTTGGAACTATTGCTGCAATTTTTCCTTTTGACTTTGCCCATAAAGTTTCCGGTAAGGCCAATTATATTACCACGTATTTAGTTCACCCCATTTTTAAATTTTTTTCTACTTAATAATATAGTTTTATATGTAAATTTACACAAAAAATATACTTTCAAATATTTTATTTTTAAAATAAAACATTTTTTATTTGTTCCATCACAATTATTTCTTTTTATTTTGTTGGTATTTTTTAGTGTACTTACTCATAGTCAAGTTTGGGGGAGGAGGCCCTCGTTATCTTGGGTGGATTTCCCTCAGCCCTTCTTGCTCGTCGTACAAATTGGATCATCAATTTTATTGTAGAGTATTGCCAATTGAGATCAATTAAAAAAATTGCTCACATCATAAACTCTTACTCTCTACTGATTTTTATTAATGAAGAGCAACTAAAATTTACATAAGACGGCACTCATGGATGAGCGAAGCATAGTATGAAAACAATAAAATATTTCTAGTTATAAATTACCTTAATAAAAAATTTACAATTTTATAATCCATTCACAAAGATACGCTAGTGGCTAGACAAGTAGAGAAGTTACCATATTTTAGGCAAGTGTTTAAAAACGGTTTGACATATAAATAGACATAAATGAGTGATGAATAAGTGAATAATACTTATAAATTATAAGAAATATGTTGATAAAGAAGTGAACAAAGGGTATATATGCTTAATTTTACATAGGAATGCTCAAGTTTGTAATTTGTAAGAAATTTCAAATTATTCATTTATTTTTTTTAGTTAGCGGAGTATATAACAATTTCTAAAAGGGTAATTAGCGAAAAATGTTCTTATCATCTGTGTTTATTGTGCAAATTGTTCATGTTGTTTCAATTTTAACATTTTGACCCTCAGATTGAAATTTTTTGTATAAAAGATTCTTACCGTCTATTTTTTTCATTAATAAAATGAGTAATTTACCTTCATTTTTAAATAAACAAACAGAAAAGAAATAAATAATACAAAACAGAAGAAATAATTGCTATCAAAGTCTTAGAAACAATTGTGCAAACGAGTCCCACTTAAAATTATTCCTTTTTAAATTACCTGAAACCATCACCCCCCGCCACAACCATAAACTACCACAAAAACCACCTCTTGTGACCACCGTTAGCACCACTATCCCCACAACCGTCGGAACATCACCCCCACCATAACCACAGTCAATACAACCCAAATACATAACACTCACGCCGCCACCGCCGTACACACCACCACCTCCAACACCACCTGACCACAACCAAAAATTAGATCCAACACCACAATACTCACAGCTGCACCTGAAACCATCACCCCCCGCCACAACCATAAACTACCACAAAAACCACCTCTTGTGACCACCGTTAGCACCACTATCCCCACAACCGTCGGAACATCACCCCCACCATAACCACAGTCAATACAACCCAAATACATAACACTCACGCCGCCACCGCCGTACACACCACCACCTCCAACACCACCTGACCACAACCAAAAATTAGATCCAACACCACAATACTCACAGCTGCAATACACTTCTGTTTCTTCTCATTGTCGATTTCTACCTCAACCTACGCCCGTAGAAAACTGCATGCATCATGCAGAATGTAGTCAATTTAATGATTGATTGTGAAAATGCATATTAATTACATGCCAAATATTTGTTTGAAAATTATGCTACCATCCCCCAAACTTATACAGTACATTGTCCTCAATATAAATGTAAAGTTAGAAAAGCATAATTTAAAAATATATACATAACTTGGCAAATAGAGGTAAACAACACTCCCCTGATCAAAGTGGTGGTTGTGGTGTGTAGCTGGGACCCGCAGCATGATCTTCAGGAGGAGACGGAAGGCGAGATAGGATTTGTCTCATCAACTCTGTCTGCTGTGCTTGCTCGGCCTGAATGGATTGAAGCCTATTCTCCATACTTCCCAATCGATCCCAGGTTTCGTTCACTCGCCACTGTATGCCATCCATTCTCCCAGCATACGTGTTGAACCTACCATTCATGGTCTCCACTTCCCTTCGTGCCGCTGTGGCTTCATTCAAAGCACCCCTTGTGTAGTCCCGGGAAGAGTAGAGGTCTCTCTGCACTTTGTCAACAGTGGTAGCCATGGTCTCAAAACTCTGCTGGAGATGTTGTATGTCCCGACTAGTTCCAGTGGTGGTGGCGAATATCTGCCTCAAGACCTGATTGTCCATATCAACCTGGGGTGGTGGTGGAGGAATTTGAGGCATACCATGGTCTGCATCTGCTTGACCTTCCTCATTCAATTGCTGTCATCGTCGTGCATTTTCTAATTTCTGTTGGTGCTTCAGTCTCGCTCGGTCTAGGGCCTCTAGTGTGGATTGCTTGATAAAGGGGCTTGGCTTTTCTGGTGCTTCCCCGGGTTGGATTTGTATGCCTGCTGCTCTACATATTCCACTTATCAGACTGGGAAAAATTAGTGAGTAGTGCCTATCACCCCAAGTGCCTGTACCATGAATTTGGTTGTAGATGTACGTGGCTAGATCAATCTTGTTTCCTCTAACCAAATGGTATATGAATCCGGCCTTTGAATTTGTAAATGTTGTTCTGTGGGATATAGGCTCGATATTATGGCACATGAATAACCATAAAATTGCTATAGATGGGGTGAGATCTATCTGATGCCAGTCTGCTGCGGTAGAGGCCAAGCGTTTTCACGTCCCAACAATATTTCTGCAACCTCATTCCAGTTGAAGTCTCTGGGATAGGGACCACATTATTCCAGGATAACTGATAGTAGTCATGAATTACCTCTGGTGAAAACATAATCCATTTGCCCCTAACCCATGTTTGATGTAAGTGCTCCAATCCGGGAGTGTCGAGTTCTGTGTTGAAATTTGCATAAAACTCCTTTGCCAGATTTTCATACACCAGATGAGGTCTTTCTATCACCTTTTCCCAGCCACAGTTGTGAATCAGATATGCTATTTCAAAGTTGGGAAAATCTTCTAGCTTAACTGGCCTCTCGGGAATGATTGCCCAATCACGCACAACATTGGCGTATCGGGATGCTTTATCTGATGATAGAAATCTTCTAACACCCCCTTCATGCTCTCTTGTTCGGGCTGTTCCAGATGAGGAGCCGACTTTCTCTTTTCCTTTCAAAGTTCTTTTAGGTGGCATCCTGCAAAAGTAAATACAAAATATCAATCACTTGGTGTAGGAAAAACGAGTATGATTAACCTTTGAAATCAAAATCCCCCAAACTTTCTTCAACATGCACATGTACGTGTGATTATGCAATTTTTCAAAACATGAACATCAATATAACTCTAACATTGCATAAGTATGGAAAACTCAAAATTATGACTACTCAAAATTATGGCTCTAAGATGCATTTTTAGAAAATTTGATCCATGACCAAGTGACTATCTTCAGCCCCGGGCATCACCGAGAAATATCGAAATTTTCTCGGGCAAGCTTTGGACATGTGAAAGTACTCAATGACATCTAGCA
>NC_036239.1:5166074-5169550 GCF_002742605.1 Olea europaea var. sylvestris
ATGATCGAAATTTGTCAAATGCATAGACTACAGCAAGAAGCTCTTTCTCCGTAATGGCATAATTTAATTGAGCATCGTTCAATGTCTTACTTGCATAGTGGATCACGTGAAATACCTTATTCCTTCGTTGACCCAACACGGCTCCCACAGCATAATCACTGGCGTCACACATTAATTCAAATGGCAGATTCCAATCCGGTGTGATAATTACAGGTGCTGAAGTGAACTTCTCTTTCAAAGTGTTAAAGGCCTGCAGACACTCATCAGTAAACTCAAATGTGGATTCCTTCATCAATAAACAGCACAGAGGTTTGGTAATTTTTGAGAAATCCTTGATGAATCTTCTATAGAACCCTGCATGATCAAGAAAACTACGAATACCTTTTACTGATGTAGGTGGAGGTAGTTTCTCGATTACTTGAATCTTTGCTCTATCCACTTCAATGCCCTTCGTCGAGATTCGATGCCCTAGTACGATGCCTTCTTGTACCATAAAGTGACATTTCTCCCAATTCAACACCAAGTTGGTCTCCGTACACCATTGTAGTACAAGACTTAGATGCTCCAAGCACTCATCAAATGAAGATCCAAACACAGAGAAGTCATCCATGAATACCTCGATGAATTTCTCAATCATGTCTAAGAAAATAGCCATCATGCAGCGCTGAAAGGTAGCGGGAGCGTTGCATAATCCAAATGGCATCCTTCTGTATGCAAAGGTGCCATAGGGGCAAGTGAAAGTGGTCTTCTCCTGATCGTCTGGTGCCACTGGAATCTGATTATACCCGAAGTACCCATCTAGGAAACAGTAATGTGAATGTCCCGCTAATCTCTCCAACAGCTGATCAATGAACGGTAATGAAAAGTGATCCTTTCGAGTAGCTGTGTTAAGTTTACGGTAGTCAATGCAAACTCTCCATCCAGTCACTGTCCGTGTAGGAATCAACTCATTTTTCTCATTTTCTATCACCGTGATTCCTCCTTTCTTGGGGACAATTTGCACCGCACTGATCCATGCACTATCTGATATTGGATAAATAATGCCTGCATCGAGCAACTTCAATACCTCAGCTCTAACCACTTCCTTCATGTGTGGATTCAATCTCCGCTGCCCATCAATGCTTGGTTTGAATTTTTCCTCCATGAGTATCTTATGCATGCATATAGACGGGCTGATCCCTTTGATATCTGCAATTGACCATCCAATGACTGTTTTATTCTCCCTTAGCACCCGAAGTAATTTCTCTTCCTCTACCTCACTGACAGTGCTTGATATAATAACCGGTAGTGTAGAAGATTCCCCCAGGTACGCATATCGAAGATGTGGTGGCAGTTGTTTGAGTTCCAATTTGGGAGGTTTCACAATAGATGGCACTGATTTTGCAGTCCTAGTTCCCAGCTCTTCATAGTAGCGTCTGCGCATATACGGCTGGTTACTTTCCAAAAACCGAGCACATGTCTCAATCTCACTTGAATCAAAATGGGTGGATTGTGAATGTGCAATGCATGACTCGTATGCATCGGAAGGATGATGTAGCCGAAATGTGTCTTGAACTATTCGGTCGACTACATCGATCTGGAAACAACTGTCTGCCTCAGTAGGAAATTTCATTGCTTTGAACACGTTGAATGAGATTTGCTCGTCACCAAGCCTCAATATCAGTTGCCCTTTCTGAACATCGACAATTGCTCTTCCAGTGGCTAAGAAAGGTCACCCCAATATGAGTGGAACATCCTTATCTTCTTCCATGTCCAAGATGAGAAAATCGGCTGGAAATATGAACTTCTCCACTTTTACCAGGACGTCTTCAATGATCCCTCTTGGATGTGTAAGGGATCGATCTGCTAACTGCAATGTGACTGTTGTGGCTTTTGCTTCTCCCAAGCCGAGTTTCCTGAAAACAGAGAGAGGCATTAAATTAATACTTGCACCTAAATCACATAAAGCCTTATCAAAATGACAATTTCCTATAGTGTAAGGTACAGTAAAACTCCCTGGATCTTTTAGTTTTGGAGGTAGTTTTCTTTGGATTCTGGCACTGCATTCCTCAGTTAGCATCACTGTTTTGTTTTCCTCTATCTTTCGCTTGTTGGAGAGGATATCCTTCAGGAATTTTGCATAGCTCGGCATCTGGACAAGTGCTTCAGCAAATGGGATGTTGATGTGCAGTTTCTTGAAGACTTCAATGAACTTACTATATTGTTGATCCATTTTGTGCTTTCTCAACCTTTGTGGAAACGAAATAGGAGGCTCATGAGGGTTGACAGGATTAGTATTTTTTCCCTGTGATGTCTTGGAATTCTTCTTAACCTCATCTCCTATTGTATTGTCAGTTTGCTCCACAATTTCTTCCTCCAAGGTTGATGTTGATTCCTTGCTCGCCCCCGAGCTTTTTACATGTGGCTCCGGCAGTTGTACTCCACTTCTGGTTGTTATAGCCTTCGCGTGTTCCTTAGGGTTGACTTCAGTGTTGCTAGGTAGGTTGCCTGGTGCTCTACCCGTCATGGAAATTGCCAGTTGTCCCACTTGTGTCTCCAAGTTCTTGATTGCTGTACTTTGATCTTGAAGAGTTGTTTTTGTCCTTCGCATAAACTGGTTGTTGGCTTCCATGTACTAATTTGTTTGTACCATGAATTTCTCAAACATGTCCTCCAATGGTGGCTTTTTGTCTTGCTGCTGATATTGCCCTTGTGGTCTATTTTGATTCTAATTAGCCCACGAGAAATTTGGGTGTTTTCTCCAGCCTGGATTGAAGGTTTCTAAATGTGGGTTATTCTGCTGGCGCTGACCCCATTGTGCAAATTCTGCATGTTCTACTCCTTGTGCTAGAATTGGGCAAGTAGCAGTACTGTGATCTGCTCCACATTTTTCACAACTCTGCTTCATAACTTGCTTAGCAGTGGCGGTTTGTGAAATGCTTTCAACCTTATGGAATAAGGAATCTATTTTCGCCGACAGTGCTGAGGAAGTATCTACTTCATACACCCCAGGTGCTCTCTTCTGAACTACTCGATCTGTAAACCACATAGCTGAAGTTGTAGCCATCCTCTCAAACAGCTCCCAGGCTCCGTCAATTGTTCTTGTAGAGATAGACCCGTTAGATGATGCATCCACCATACTCTTGAATGATGGGAGTAATCCAGTGTAGAAAAATCTGATCTGGGTCTTCTTGTCAAAGCCATGTTGCGGGCACTTCCTTAACATGTTCTTGAAACGGTTCCATGCCTCTTCAAATGATTCTAACTCGATCTGGTTGAATATTGAGATGTCATGCTGCATTTTAGCTACTTTAGCTGGTGAGAAGAACTTGGTGCAGAATTTATGAGCTAGCTCGTTCCAAGTAGTGATGCTTCCAACAGGGAGTGAATCCAGCCATTCAAGTGCTTTATCCCTCAAGGTGTACGGGAACAAGCGCAGTCTTATAGCATCATCGGAGATACCTTGGTATCTGAAGTGTTGACACATATCAAGAAAT